>NC_090568.1:295000-547500 GCF_017918235.1 Porcisia hertigi
GCCTTCCACTGAGGGCAGCAGCAGGACACCAACCTGAATGGTGAGCTTTTTTTCGATCGAGAAGAAAGCGAAAACGTCTTCTTCTGCTTTCCAACCAGTAGGATTTGTAAATCAAAAAACGAATCACAACTGAAGAATGAGGAATGGTGTTCGCGAATTACATAGCTTCCGTTCTATCCACATACCTAGGTAAGTTTATCAAAGGCCTCAACAGAGATTCTGTCAATGTCAGTCTCCTCAAAGGTTCTATTGAACTGAAGGGGCTTGAATTATTGCCTGAATTATTTTCCTTCTTGGAGAATCTACAACTTGAAAGCGGTACAATAGAGAGCCTCAGGGTCAGGATTCCATGGTATTCCCTTTACAGTAAGAGGTGTGAGGTGGTTCTTCGAGGGGTGACAATAAGATTGGAACCTAAATACAAGCGCCGTGACGCTGTGACCGAGTTCTTTAGGTCAAAAGAGGAGTTCATTATTGCTGTGCAAGGTGTCCTCGCGGAAAAAGAGGAGAAAGCCGAAGCAGATACTCGAAAGGGGTTTCTTCATCGACTCCAGCAGACTATTCTGAAAAATACAGTTTTGCACCTGGAGAATTTTTCTTTTGAATTAGAGGATAGGTCTGGCTCTTGGGAAGGGCAAACGGCCGGAGTGCATGTGCAACTTGATAGGCTTACGTGTGAGGCTACCGATTTGTATTACAATCCAATTTTCATCCGGCCTGTGGACAACGTTGCAAATGAATCACTCTACCGTCTCGTCTCGTACGAAGGCATCTCAGTGCGACTTCTGTATTCCTCCAGCCAAGATGGGGCGTCGTCTCAGTGTTTGTCATCCCAATCTCAGGGTTGTGAAAGTGTTGAGTCGTTCAGTAATAGTGAAGAGTTTCTAATTTCTTCTGCAGGTGCTCTCACTATTTCTTGGAAAAACCAGTGGTCTACTGTGCAGACGAAACCGTACGTGTGTGCGGGTCTCAGGACCACGAAAATAACCCTTCAACTGAACGAGCCGTGTATCAAGGCTATCGGTATTCTCATCAACAGTGTGAGACAGGCGCCATATCGCGTACTCTCTTGGGACAGGCGACCTGCTCGTCGCATTCAACCTGCTGATCCGGTCAACACGTCAATGTGGTGGTCTTACGCAATTTGCAAAATACTCACCTATCAGAAAGAGCAGCGGGATCGCAAACACTTCGACTGGGTGGCATATCAGCAGCGGAAACTCTTTTTCGCAAGTTTTTTTAGTTTTTGTTTGCAGCTTCTGCAAGCACCGTGGATACCGGAGAGTGAAGGACAGAGTTTGGACGAGGATCAGCTGGCGCGTGCCTCCGTGCACGATGTCATGGCATGCTGGAATTCGGCAAGAGAGTGTCTGGCACAGTTCCAGCGCACGAGAAGGCCACCGCAAGGGAATGCGTACACACAATACTTGCAGTATCGATACGAGTGCGAACGAAAACTACTTACAAAGCCATCTGTGGAGCCTACCTGCTTAGCAGCGCTGCCAATAGAGATAAAGCTCACTATTGAGTGCGCACAGCTTGCTGTTGCTTTCCCCCACAATCTGAGAGGTGTCGCCAAACAGATGTACGTGTGTGGCACTTTGCAGAAAGACCAGCTATGCGTGCAACTCTCTATCGCATCCGCTACTGTCTTCGTGGAGAAGGATCAGGATAATCCTCTTCTCACTATCGTGGGTGGCAGCCCTGCCGGTATGTTGCTTACAGCTTCAAAACTGGGGCATTCGCCAGCCAGTGGCGAATTCGTCATTGAAGAAATCGTGGCCTGCCTTGATCCGTCTCTTCAAGAGCTCCTGGACCTGAGTATAACCTCGTGCGTTCTTGCAGCGAAAGCATTCGTGTATGAATGCCCATCGGATTTCTTGCACACTGCGACCCTGGTGGGAAGCAGTGCTGACCGTCTGGAGGTTATAGAGGAAGAGCAGCAGTGGCTAACATTTGACATTGCTGTCAAGTCCATCACGGGGAAAGCCGGGAGGGTTTGCTTGCGCGCGCAGCACACTCAGCTAGCTCTCTCACCGAGGAGTCCAATTGTAGGTGAGGTTCAAGAAATCAGCGTCGTTGCTAATGGTGCTACCCTCGTGTACCTGTGTTCGATTGCTGTGACCTCTGTCGTGAGCAGTGACGATATTCGTATTGAGGTAGCGACTAGCAGCGCAAACATATCCGCCAACGTTGAGGGATTCGAGTCCGTGATGCTGCTCCTGAGATCCATAACGCAGCGGTGGAGTAGTCGCGCAAAAAGTTCTGTTGCCGATGTACAGACGAGGCGCTCCGTCATTGCAGGGCAAAATTTGATATCGAAGAACGAAAGGTTTCTGGTGAGTTTGGCTCTTCGGTTTGAATTTATTGAATACGGGGTGTTAGCGCTAGAGGGGTTTTCCATTGGGGCCACTGTCGGAGATGGATGGCACATCCACCTCAGCGCTGCCGGCTGCACAACAGAGGGGTGGTGCCACAGCGTTCCACCGCGGCCTCAAGATCCTTTCATCGATATTGACTTATGGGCAAATGCCTTTTTGGCCCATTCGCCGTTTGCCGGAGGCATCGAGGACGATGGTATCGCCTTCAGGTGCAGTTTGAATCACGTGACCCTCTGCCTGGGCGACGATCTAATATCCAGTCTGGAGTCTCTTTACGACACTGTCATGGTGGTGCTTTTCAAGGATGAGGACCACCACGTCTATCTGAGCGAGCGCGACAAATACACGATTCCTTCTATCGCTGGCTTCTTTACAGGTAGCCACATGTTGCTGCTTTTGGAAAGTAATGGGGGCGAGTTGGCCTTACTGCCTGGATGCGCCGATACTGCAGGCGCTGCTGCTACGGGGTCGGCGGGCAGCGCTAATGTTTGCGGCCGTGGTATGGATCGGCCACCACCACCGCCACCGCTCACCGTGGAGTTTCTCGGCGAGGAGTGCCTGCGCGCCTCTTTTCACCGGTACGGTGACAAGCGCCTGGATATCAATATTGTGTTCCAGGAAGGTCTGAATGCCTACCTTATCGGTACACCGGCGCACATCCCCCTTCTCGTATCGCGAGGCAGCATGCGAGCTGAGCTGGATCTTCATCTGAGTGCGCCAAGCGTCGCAGACTTGCCCGTTTTTCCGTACCGCAAGCTCAACTTTACCATGAATCTCTCCAACGTGGCCTTCGTTACGCACATTCCGACCCTACTGGCTGCCTGGTCGCACTTCAGCACACCGTCACTGCCGCTGTGTCGCTTGCGCAACATCGGCTCGCGCATCCACTTTTCCTCTCGCCTTAGCCGCCCTGATGCTATGCTAGCGCCACGGTCACCTGTCTCGGCTTCTGTGGAGGCGGTGGGCAGTGCCGCCTTTGCCCGCATTTCGCGCGCCCCAGGGGGTGAGGTGAGAGGCACTGCTGAGTCGATGCCCACGCTCGCCCCGTGTGCCACGTACTCGACGCCGGTTTTCCCATCCGATATGCGGCTTTGCGTCGAAGTCACTGACTCAGAGCTGTACTATCCATGGGGCGAGGGTAGTGTGGCGCCGCTGTATCTGCACGCTGAGGTGCCGCGCGGCAAAGTGGTCATGCTTAACCGAGATGAGTGTTTCGAGGTGACTGTACGAGGGTTGCTGGCAATGCCACGGGTCGCGGCCGCGTTGCACACCTTCTCACCTGCGATGGACGAGGCCCCAGCACCGCCCCCGAGCATGTCTCAACAGCACTCTGCACGTGCAGCTGATGCAGGCGCATCTTGCGTTCTGCTCGAGCACCTGACCAACGCCGCTGCTGACGGGGAGGGCATAGCGCACTTCAGCTGCACTCAGAGCAGCGGCAGCGCCGCACAGCAGAAGAGCCACAGAACGTGCGCTGGACAATCGTCTGGGGCAACACAAGCTGCCTTTCCAGGCAAGGAGCCCTTCGCAGCATCACAGAGTGATCCATCGCAGCTGACCGCCTCCTCTCTCATCCAAGTGCACGTCGTGTACACGATGGACAGTCGACCGCCGTTTTGGCCAGGCAACTCTGACGAGTCTCTTCGAGTTTCATTAACGCCTGACGCGATGACTGGCAGCGGCGCGTTACCGGGACCTTTGTGTGTTCGCCTTGGCTCGCCGGCTGAGGTGGCCTCGTGGTTGACTTTCTTTACATTTTTCAATCCCACAAACACTGTCCCGCTCACCACTTCGAACCCAAGCGCTGCTGCATCACCGGCGTTCGTGTCAGAGGGGGAGGACAACGGTGGCGGTGGTCAAGGCAGCACCTCCAAGGCAACAGCGCAGAGCCTGCGCCGCCTCATCATGAGCGTGCACACCGCTCCGATTGTTGTCCATGTGCCATTCGCAGGGGTGGCGGCAGTGCTGTGGAATGGTGTAGAGTTTGTAGCCTCACCCGGCTACCGCGCACTGCGTATACCGAAGCTCGATGTGTTAGTTCACGAAGAGCTGCAGTGCGCTTCCAAGGCGGGGGTGGCGACGTCGGTGCAGCGGCTGGCGACATTGCGCGACAGCGGTTACGCTGTTGTTTCTTTCTGCAGCAGTGGCGGCACGGGGGAGGTGGGTACTGTGCCTGCGATACTGTTGGAGTCGTACTCCACAGGCCCAACAGCGGTCGAGGTGCGCCGGCGAGTGGTGCTACCCGGTGTTGTAGGGAAACTATCTGACTCCACCATCGTGCAGCTGCAACAGTGTGCCACGCTTGCCGCCGTGAGCGCAGTTGTTGCGGCTCGAGGCGTACAGACTACTTTGCTCAATGCTGTGATCCTGCACGAGAGTCAGCGCCAGCGGTTGCGTTACGCGTGCTGCAGTACTACATTTGCCAGCAGCGGCACTGACGTCGATGCGCAGGCACAGCTGATGGCCTTCCTTTCCCCGCCTTTGGCTATTCACATGTATAAAGGTTGCCTCACCTTTGAGTGGGCGAGTAAACTCCAGCGAGGTCTCCGGGCAGGCGTCACGGTGGCCCTCGAGAATGCGCGATTCAACGATTATGGTGCTTACCGGTACCCCTCAGCGGATCAGCTCACCCACAACGATGGCAGCACAACTGCACACTTTCCACGATGCTTTCTTCTTCCAGAGCTAACCCCGCTTCTCGTGGAGGTGGAGGCAGTAGAGGCATATGTTTGGTGGACTACCGCAGCGTACACCAACGCCGCCGACAGTCCTGTCAGCGAGGAGGTCATATCGATCGAGGGATTGTCCACGAGTGAGCAGAACTCCAACGTGCCGCTGGTAACGGCTTGCATGCCGCTTCTACTTTTTCCACTTCAAGTGCGTACGCACATCGATGAGACCGCGCTGGTAGTGGACGAAGGGGCCGGAGATACCGCGGGTGACACGGGAACTGCCGCTACTGCTGTGTTGGGAACCCATCTGGCTCTGGATCGAAAAGAGGACGAATGTGTAGCGGCAGGCGAAGAACCGGCGATGAATTTTTCGATGGCTGGTGATAACGACACTATTGGTGAATTCACGCACCTCTCAGAGTTGCACCCAATCGCATCAACCTATACGATGCCATCGACCACCAGCGACAGCAAAAGCAGTCTCTCAGCTACAGCGGCACCCAGTACTACCTTGTCTCCCGAGCGTGGTACGGAGGCGTTGCCGACTCCTGTCTTCGAGGTGACTCCCGTTCACGTTGTGTTCAACACCACCGTCTACGCTGTGCTGCGTGAGAGGCTGTTGTATCATACGCATGGGACAGGTGCAGTGACAGCAGCAGGGGATGCGAGAGCGATGGCGATGTCAAACCCTCCTGCCTCACAGAGCCTTTCGAGGTTCCATCAATACTACCTCACGCACCGCGTGGTGGAGCTTTCAACGGCAGCGCGACACGGTCTCGCTACGTCCAGCCTCTCCGCTGCCTCACCTCTCTCACCAATGATTTGCAGCCGAAGTGGCCTGAGCTCCAACCATAGCTCTCCCGGCAGAGGTTTTGGCGTCAGCCTGGACAGGCATGCGTCTTCGTTGGAAAGAGCGCAGGCGGTGCGGGTGGAGACGGTGTATACATACCGTTACGACGGCACCTTTCATCCGCGCGTGTGGGTAGAGAAATCGCCTCTCACCTCATGGCAACTCCAGCAGCAGCCGCCGCCGCAGCAGCAGCAGATGAGTGGAGACATCTCAGCTCGAAAGGAAACCAAACGTGCTCGCGATCCGTTTCTTGGGGACACCAGGGAAATTACGAAAGGAGAGCAGCGTATCATGCCAGTTGGCTTCATCCCTCCCAGCACGCTTCCCACCGTGAATGATATGCCGCTGCTGCCAACGCTGCCCGGAAGCGGCCCCCCTGTTGAACTCCGAATGAGAGGTGTTCATGACAGCCGTGCGAAATTGCCATCACCGGCCACGATGCCCGAGGAGGTTCTCGCTGAGCATCCCGAGAGCCTCCGCTCTTCTGCGCAGTTCGCGACTGTCGTACCGAGAGTCGCCCCACAGGCTACCATGAAGCCCCGTTTACAGATGCGCATGGCTGTGGCAGAGGTGTGTATGAGGCTCGTCCACTACCGCGATGTGGAGACCACCGCCACTGCGGCTTCCGAGGCGCGTCATTTCTGGCAGCGCTATGCGGTCGTGCACGCCGCCGCGCGTCGCGCAGGAGCCGAAAGCCCCGCGTCGGTTACCACAGCCAGAAGGTGCTGCCTCATTACGTTCCTCGCCGTTGCAGTCCCCCCTCTGCGAATACTCTCTTCAGGTGGTAAGCAGGACCTCACGAATAGCAGAGGCATCAGCCCCTCTTTGGGCAACCGTACTCGCTTTCACTTGGGCCAGCTGCCCGCGTTGTCAACATCTGCGGAGCAGCGGCGCCTTGCCCCCACTGCAATGCTTGAGGAAGCGTGCGTAGACGCCTTGTGTGTGAGGCTCACTGGCCTCATTGTCTCCGGCTTCAACGACGCGCGGTCTGTTCAGTTGGAGACCTGTGTTTGCACCTCTGTGAAAAGCTCTCGCCGACCTCTTTTTTCGATGGCGCATGCAGAGGTGTATGTGCCGTCTACCTCTGTCACATACCCGTCGGCTGCAGAGGCTGCAAAGACGGTGGCACGAGACCTTCAGGGTGCTGCGTGGACGGCGGACGTCGTGCGAGGCGTGGGGCCTGCGTCCGAGGGTGCCAGCGTCAGCGTATCGTCAATGATGTCGCGGCAGGGCGTGAGAGCAAGCGTCGCGGCATCCGCACCCTCGAGGCCGCCGCCGCAGTCCCCAGGGCCGACAGGCCACGTTGAGAGCCCCCACTGGGCTGGTTTGAAACCACCGGCAACATGCCCCATGGTAGCGCCGACAGGCACCGATGCCCGGGGCTGCAACGCCGATGGGGTCCCGGGACAGTCAGTGGTGATGCAAAACGAAGTAAGATGTCGGGTAGAGACGTTGACTGTGGACCTCAGCGCAAGTGCATTGCGGGCCTGGTTGAGCTGCCTTGTCGAGCATCCAGTTGATGTCATGCTGGACGCTGCAGAGGAGGAAGAGAATCTCCTAGAGTCTGTAGCGAATGTGCCTCGCAGCGCTTCCACGCTTCCCACCTCCACGGCGCCAGCGGAGGAAAGTGTTGAGGCGGCGGCAGGAGCAGCAGCACCTCTTTTGTCTCCCTTGCAATGGAAACCTGGTCAAGGTTTACGTGTGCACGAGGTTCGGGGGGCCTTCTGGGGCCTCGAGCACGACATCACCCTCTCCCGCGATGGCCTCGTTCTTGTCTTCTCAAGTCAAGACACAAATTTGCTGACGGTGCACCTCAACGGAAACAACATAACGATCGACTCGTCACTGCTTTTGCGCCCAGCAGGGCTGCAGCGGGTTGTGATGGTGGTGCAAGGAGGGCTCACCGTTCGGTTTGTCGGCAGTGGCTGTGTGCGACTTCCCCTCGCTCTATGGAGAACGTCACTGGTGGAGACAACGGCAAATGTTGACGTGGAGACGGTGCTGCTGCCTTTCATGGCGATTGGTGAGGGCAGCTACTTGGAGTGTTCCCAGGTGCGACTGGGCTTCACGGAGCCTGCGGTGGAGAGCTCAGTGGGTGGTGGCAACAGTGGTGCACTAGCTGCCTCGATCCAAAGACCCGGGCTTGATTTCTCAGGGTTCCCCTCGAAGCCATCAGCAGTGATTGAAACCGCAGAAAGAGGCAACCGCGCAACCGTGGGCACACCCTCGCTACAAAATCCTTCGCCTTACGTAGACGTGCACCCATCGCAGCTTGTGCACTACAATTTGCACCTTCACTTGCCGCACATCTCAATCATCCTCGAGCCCCGACACGAGTTCCGTCAATTCCACATTTGCACAGCGGCTGAGTCGTGCACGAGCCTCTGCGATGGGCGACTGCTGCGCAACGAGGTGCGATGCACCGGGTTAACGGTACTCTCAGAGCCCGTCCACGACTCCGCCATGACGACGGCGCGCACGACGGTGCTGGCGCCTGTCAACGTGGAGGTGTGCAGCAACAATAGGCGCCATCACGCTGTCTCGCTGGGGGCGACGCAAGTGGACCTTGGCCGCGCAGACCTGTTGATCATGTCCACATACGCTGGAGAGCTACAGACGCTTCAGATGCACATCAAACACCTCACCCACGGCAAAGCAGAAACGGAGTTCCTGGGAATTGTAGAGGCCACCTTGGCTTGGAAAGCATCATCGGTTGCCACGAACAACACCGGCCGGCACGGCGAAGAGGAGGGTCTACAGGACGGCGAGCTGCCCGACGACCAAGGCGATGCCGGCGACACCAGCGAAGGCGGAGAAGAGGAAAGGGTGAAGCAGAGTTTCAACCACGGCGCTAGCGGATGCAGTGAGGAGCAAACAGAGGGGGTAGTGCCACCGTCGCGAAGCGACTACGCTCAGGTCAACTGCCCCAACGCTGCCTCCGGGGCGGTTGAAAGTACGGCGGCAGCCGCACCAGGTGGTGAAAAGGGCATCAGCCGGAGGAGTGCGTTGTCGGCCGGACCAAGCATCGGGGGCTACAGAAAATCATCGTACTCCGTCACTCCGCAGGGCTCCGCTAAGCCTGGCGCTGGCTTGGCGGAGGGGCTTCTGGACTGGATCCCTGTAGAAGGGAGGGGTGCGCAAGAGGATGCGTGCTCTAGCATTGGTGAGGGGGATGGACCGATGCCCCCCATGCCTCCTCCTCTCGATGCTCGATGGCAGCAACAGCAGCAGCAGCGTAGACGGCAGCGTCTTCGTCTCCTGCGGCAGCAGCAGTCCCGTGGGTTTTCTTGGGCAGTGTTTACCCCCTCCGTTGAGGTCATTTTAAGCGACCACCGTCACCCACTCCTGCAGGTGGGTGTGCAGGATGTCGTGGTACGTCGAACCTCTACTTCGGCCCTCGCCTCCACTTCCCTCCTTCAGTGCCAGAGGGGCAGCGTGCAGGTTCACGGGCGTGGTCGCTGGGACGTACTGCTTGAGCCGAGCGCGGCCGTGACGTTGTCGCTCACGCAGACAGTGTCGCGCCACAGCAGCAACCAGCACGTCTCACTGGTGGTGGAGGGGGTTCACTGGCATTGCTCGCATCTTATCGTCGCGAAGCTGCTTTACGTGAATCAGCAGCTCAGCGCCCTGGCAACGAGCCTGACGCGACGTCTGAGCATGGCGGCTACTGCAGGTGGAGGGGCCAGCACCGGGGTGCCACCGGCACCCATCGCTGACGTGGTTTTGTCCTCTGATGTCAACGGCGGCCGAGGCGAAGAGGAGGTATCGGAAGGGGACGGGGGAGGCGGCACTGCAGTGTGGAGAACCTCTGTGAGCCCTTATACCGGAGGCGACAGCGCCACCAAGAGTTATGAGAGGAGTGGAAACAGTAGCCACCAACGCAGTTCCAGTGTCGAGACATTCTCAGACACGAGCTCGCCGCGTCCACGACGGCATGCGGTGGCGATGGGGGCTCCTGAGCCGTGTAATGACACTGCTCTAACGACACTCGTGACCGCATCAGCATTGCCTTTCCCCGCCGCCGCCGCCGCCGCCGCCGTTGTGGGGACCCGTGCCCCTACGGGTGTCCCCTTCCCCACTACCACCACCACCAGTGACATACTCACTGGGTCTCTGCCGCTGTCTTACCGAGGCGGCTCCCGAAGGTTGCGCGCCACGGCGGGTGCGGAGTTGCCTGCGAGGGCTTCGACCATTTCCCCCAGCATGGCGACACACCGCTTACTGAACAGTTTCAGCCACACCCTCTTCGCAGGCATTTGTCAGCCCGAGGGGGTCGAAAAGGTGCCGCCGGCGGCTGCGTCTGGCGTACTGACTGCGGCATCCTCATCGAGAACCGAATCCGCAACAACGATCCCGATGCTCTGGCGGTGCAAAGAGCTTTATCGGATGCTGCCATCCTCGTCTACCGACATCTTCATCTCGTACCGCCGCGCTCATTCACTCATGCTGACCTTCTTCACGACCGAGTGCGTCGAGTGGGATGAGGTGAATGGTGCCTGGGCGCTGAATGCCAAGGGCGAGACAGCGTTGGCAGCAAGGGCCACCAGTGGCGCATCCAGGCTGACCACACATGTATCCTCACCGGTATCGCACCGGCAGCAACAACATCTGAGAGGCCCCCGCGACGCTCCGGTATTTCCCTCTATTGGCAGTGCCTCAGCCACCGCAACGAATTGGTTCGCGTTCACATCGCTGCAGTACGGCATGGCACAGCCTTTGACTATATACACGGCTGTGCCCAGAGAAAAGGAAGCCACTGCGGGACCGTCACCTGCGCCAAAGACGACATCGACACCTTACCTTTACAACGATACTGATACCCGAACCAGCTTACCTAGGATGGCAGCGCCATTCCCGATCAGTATGGCGACAGGGATCACAGGTTACGACGGCGGCAGGGGGTGCGGAGGTGGCTCCTATTCGCCCGTCCACTCGCTGGTTCTGACCTGCGTAGACACAGAGGAGGCGGCGGACACGTCCCGCTACCCGATCGTGGTTTCCAACAGGGGAGGCGACGACGATGGCTCGACAGCTGACCCCCATCAGCAGCAGCGCCGAAGATGTGCTCGTCGAGGGTCCTTCACCGCGTTGTCGGAAGACAAGCCTGCGCCGCTTTCCTGCAGCGCACCCTCCGCGTACGTGGACTCGCTTGCCGAGGATGGCACACCGCAGGGTGACCGCACTCCAAAGGACTCTGTTTTACAAACGGAGCAGCAGTGCAGCACTGGCGGGACCAGTGTGAATCATTGCGATCACGGCGACATCTCACCTGGTGAGTACGGAGGGTTGCCGCTCTTGACCTCTTTGCCGGCGCACTTGAGTCCCACTTCAAGCCACTCGCAGCTCGATTCGCGACACAGAGGAAACGTCCCGACACCACCGACAGCACAAAATCCGCGGCCATCGACCTGGTGGACGGGACAGTCGCACAACTACAACACCACCCGCGCTATACCAGCAGCGCACCAGCGGCGTCCGAAGCCGCCGCCCCGTGGCTTAGCGGCAACAACTCCAGTAGCTTCGAAGCAGGCTACCTGGGGCAGCGGTGAGGACCTACTGGTCGTGCGCTTGCAGGCACGCAGCTCGCTTCTAAACAAAACAGGCTGCACACTGCAGTTGTTTTCCCACGATGTGCTCCCCGCGTACAATTCGGTTTCGGAGGCCTCGTCCCTGCCTGCGACGTCAACGACAGTGCCGCCAGGCTGGCAGCTCCCACTGAATGAAGAGGTTATGCACAAAGAGGTGGTCCTGCGCGTGTGCTGCCCCTCGACCCGGTGCGCGCCGTTTCCAGGAGAGCCGAGCACCGCCGTGGGCGGTTCCAGGGACCCGGGCAGCGTATTGGAGGCGACGAACAAGGCTACGACCCCCCTGCGATGGTTCGAGACTCGGATCGTGCTGGGGCAGCTCGAAGGCGGGCGTTTTCTCTCTTGTCGGCCCGTTGATGTAATAAGTGGCGCTTCAGACCCTCCCGCAGATGTACCAGGGGCGGTGACGGCGAAGGACTCAGCGGGTCTCTCGCACCACCGTGCCACCGGCAGCCACGTGTGTGACGATCACGATGAGCGGTTGCTCTTACTTTTCGTTATGCAGACGTATTCTGCCGACGGGCTGGTGCAGCACCTCTCTCTTTATCCTCGCCTCACTCTTCTCAACCAGCTGGGCCTCACTGCGCGGGTGGTGGTGTTTCAGCAGGATCCGCTTGCTGGCCCGCAAACCCCAGATGAGGCTTTGCTTATAACACCTTGGATGGCACCAGTTGGTCACGCACGGCGGGATCGAAAGCGCTTTTACCGAAGCCTTGTCTCCCTTGGCGCCCATGATGCTCTCCCCCATCTGCATGCTCTTCCGCTACACTTATGCACGTACGACAGCAATCTTGTCCTGGGGTTATCGTTCACCCAGAGCACTGGCGACTCCTTCTTCACGGCGGACCTTGATCCGGTGATCACGCATCTGCGTGAGGCCGTTGATGGACACCCACGTCTGCTTCAACTCCGTGACAGCCACGGGCGGGCTTTCCACGTGCAAGTGAGTGTGATGCCACGGACGGTAGTGCTGTCGGTGGCGTTGTGGGTGTACAACCTCACCGAGTACCCTTTGCTCATGAGCCACGGCGTGGTGCGGCGCCGCCTCTGCCCCGGGCAGAGTAGCACCAGCGGCATTATCCCTTCTCAGGGGGAGCCTTTTCTGATTGGCTGCCAACTGACTGACTTCACGCAGTGTTTCTTTGCGATTGGCATGGACGGCGGCTGGTCCAGTGCCGTGACCATCGACGTTGCCTCCAGTGGTGTCTTGGTCTCCCCCTTACCACGACTCGGCATCTCACGAAGCTGCAACTATTCTATTCTATTCCCCAACGCGCAGGAGGGGCGGCCCATGGTGATTCAAATCACGCCGCGATGGGTTTTCTACAACAACACTTCCAAGCGCCTGCGACTTCATTTTCACTTTCCTGGGCTGGAGAAAGCGATGTGGCAGGCAGAGAAGCAGCGACGTCAGCCGCTTACGATGCGGGATGCCAGCACCACCGCTACAGCAAACGGCAGCGATGCCGCCTCGATGTCTGTCTCCGCTGCTGAGGCGGACGACACCGTTAGCGCCCTCGCCTCCATTGCAGCGGTGCAGCTGAACCCTGGCGACTACCACGTGAGTTCCATTGGCCCGATTGAGGGGAATCAACTCCGGGTGCAGGAAGTCTTGGAGGGAACCGTGCCCACCGTTACGTCTATTACCAGCGCATACCAGAGCGAACACTGCGACGTGACGACCTACTACGAGTCGCAGCCCACCCCGTGCATGGATATCGACCACCCGGGTGAAGCGACATTTAACCTGTGGGCTGCCCCGCGCGCGCCGGGAAAACATATGGCTGTGAGTTATGGCGGTGATTTCTTGGCACAGCGGCCGCCTACGCCGCATCCGACAGGGCTGGAGCCGTTCGACATGTACGCAACTGATGCCGTTGTTACAGGCCATATTGCTTTGTCGGTGCAGAGCGCCAGCAATGTGCTGGCGGTACTGCTGTTGCCAATTCAAGAGACGAAGATCCTCCTCCAGAACCGCACGGAGTCCCACACCGTGATGGTGCGACAGCAGGGCTGCCGCCGCCAGAACCGCATTCCTCCTCGCCAGAATCGCTTTTTCCTCTGGGAGGACGTGCGTGAGGAACACGCAATTCGCGTCCACATTCTCGGCTACAAGGGCCGGTGGTTTGATGTGGATTTCAGCGCCGGTGAGTGCAAGGTCACGCGCCACGTCAACACCGAGGCCGCGGCCGCCGCTGAGGCCGTCGAGCAGGCCCGCCAGCTGCATCCCCACCCATCAAAGGTGAAACTTCAAGCGGAGCTGCACGGGAAGGTCAGGGCAGCGGCAGAATTCCCGTTTCACGTACGCGGCTACACCAACGCTGAGAAGACTCGCGTCACAATTCTAGTGACGGAGTTCCCAGTTCCGGTTTACGCTGCCATTGACTCGTGGCGCACCTCGCAAGTTTTGTCGCTACGGATGACGATGGTGCAGCTCACGTGGATCCAGGAGAGGAGCGCATACATGGTGGCCGATGCAAACTCTGCGGCGCCGTTTGTGATGGGTGCCGCTGGTGATGGTGCCGTTGAAGGCGACGCATCCAGGGAAGCGACAGCGCCCGCCGAGGGCATTGGTCGAGGCGGCGGTGAAGCACACGTCTCGCCACACGGATGTTTTCTGCGTCATCGCGGCTCCACTGCCAGGGCCGCTGTGGCTGGCACGTCACCGTCCAACGTGGCGAATGCAGCTCTCTTTACGATCATCCTGGAAGGGGTACAGCTGGAGCGCCTCGCCACGGAGGACAACGAGAACTTCTACTTCGCAGTGCACCAAATGCAGTGGGTTGATGGGAGGCGGAGGACTGTGTTTGTGTACCGGGCGCGCCCTCGGCTCCCAGCCGCCACTACATTGCATAGCGCAGCAGACGCCACTCACGGCGAGGTCGGTGCATCGGTCTCGATGCCGGACCCATCACTGCTCTCCCGCACCTCCGCGCCATCTTCATCGACACCTTTTCTCTCTCATGCGAGGCGAAACGTAAGCGAGCACACGGATGGCTCTACCAGGAGACTGCAGGCACATGACGCTGACTCATCTCCCCGAGTTTTAGCGTCAGCCAGCTCAAAGCGCGACGATACCAGGAGCGGGGGCTACACAGCACTCTTGGCGCCCATCACCGCTGCTAGTAATCGCCTTGTCAGCACCGCTCTGGGCCGCAGTGATGCGTTTCTTCTCTCCATGGAGAAGAAGAATGACTTGGAGCTGAGCTACAACCTCATCAAGTATGCCGATGGCGTTATGCGCTACACAGAGCTGCGCTGTGTGCTAACACCCCTCGTTGTGGAGCTCACCGACTTTTGGTTGGTGGACATGATTCAAGAGGTGCGTCGGCTGCGGGTGCTTCTCGGCCTTCAAGAGCAGATGGCCGCCTCACAGAGCACCACGACGGCGCCGCTAGTGCTGACGGCCTCCTCGCTCTGGCAGCAGTCCCAGCATCAGCAGCAACGGCGGTCAAGGTGGCGTTCTCCCGGAGGAGGGGATACGGACTGCACTTTGATGGTTGTAGTACCTGGCGAAGATTCCATTGCCCACCGCATCGCGCGCGCCACCTCGCGGCAGCTGGGGCAAAGAAAAGCTAGTGTTGCCCTGATGGACGGCGACACACATGCAGAGGTCCTGCACTCAGAGCAACTCATCTCTGCTGCTCGAGAGGCGCCTCAACATCGGTCCCCAAGCAAAAGCATTTGCAGCGAAGAGAGAGACCCGTGGTGTTGCGAGCGACAACCAGGTTCTCTGCGGCGAAGCAGCGGTTGCGATACAGGCAGTGACAGCGACGCGAGCAGCACCACGACGAGAAATGTTGGGCGTCCAGCACGCACTGGTGGCAATGAGGCGCACAAGGACCAGACGAACGAGAGAGGAAATGCCAAGCATTGCTTGGTAACAGGGACTCGGCTCACTCAACGCCCTTCCAACCCGTCGCGTGCTTCCGCTCCTACCGTCACCGTTGCCGCACCAGCACAACAGCAGCAGCAGCAGAGGGGCGGTAACGCCGCGGGCTTTCTTTCACAGACTCTTTTCCTTCAGCAGCTCGTGCAGGGAGTGCGGACGCGCCTGGAACAGCGGGAGGCGGGAGTGATGGCCGGGTCGCTGGTCGCTCCCACCACCCGAGGCGCGAATAGAAAGCGCTCTACTAGTGGGCAGCCATCGCTGTTGCCTGGAGACATCACCAGTGAAGGCCTCGACACGCAACGTCAGCAGCTGATAGTCGGTGCCACTTCGGCTGCCGTGCCCCATCGCTGGGGTGCAGCGCGGCGCGGTGGGTCCGGTGATGGCCTTGTAGGGGTCACCAATGTCGACACTGGCGGGAGTCGCGCTGTGGTGGACGTGGGGAGCAGCAGCGCTGGCGCTGCGGACGACGATGGCGCTGGTGGTTTTATTTGTCGCTCCGCATCTGCGCGCAGAGCTGCGAGAAGCGTCAAATCCGCCTCGTTCATGTTCATTGAGCGACTCGAGGTGCAGCGTGTGACGCTGTACGTTACGTTTGTTCGTCACAGCCCCGACCCACTGCGACCGTTGCTCGGCGCCTATGCATGGATGTTGCCGAGTCATCTAAGGCAGCGCGATTTTCATCTCCCTGCTTGGACTCTGACACGGCAGGTGGAGACGCCTGCCTCTCTTCGAGCACGTCTAATGCGATGGGGCATGCACAGCTTGCGTGAGCAGTGGACCAAGGTGACGAAGCTGGGAACGCTGCTGGACGCTTTACGGTTCTGGCAGCACCGAACATTGCCTCTGCACGGCGCCCCACGGGTCTTGACGTTATCCCGTCTGCAGCGGCAAAAAAGGGGTGGTGGTGGCGGCGGTGGTAAGCCGTCACTCGCTACCTTCGCTCCATGCGTATCATCAGGTGGGGAGGAGAGTGATTACAGCACGGACGGTGACAACGACAGTGCGGATGCGCCGTGTGGCGGTGCGCGAGTGGAGAGACCAGCTAGCCTCCCTGCGGATTCGGTGATGGAAAGGGTGCGAAGGTCGTGAAGGGTTTAGAGGAGCGGGGGGAGGGGGGGGGCCTTGCGAACAGAAAAAAAGGGGGAGGAGGGGCGCGCGGTATTGGCGGGCTATCCTTTTGAGCGCTCTGTGCGTGTGGCTTTCCTTCTCTACAGGCTGTTGCTGTAATCATTGAGTGTCGTGTGGTGACTTTGATTCCCTCGCCTACTCCCTTTCTCGAATAGCACAAGGATGCCTTGTGAGGCTTTGCGCACACAATCGCGGTGCTGCTCAATGTCATGCTCAAAGACAGACAGGCAGACACACACACACACACACATGCATACATACATACATGCATACATACACATGAACATTCTTTATATACGGGAATTACGCTATATTTGTTTGGATATAATGAAACTCAGATAAGCAGGCATCCCCATGTGTGTGTGTGGGTGTGTGCTGCAAACGCTTCAAGGACTCAACACGTTAAAAGTCGTGGCGGATGTGACTCCCAACGTCCGTTGCGATGATCGATAAGGATTTATCCATTAGTGGGTGGGTGGGGGGGGGGGGAAGAGTACCACCACCTTCGCCACCACACCACCGGAGACGATGTGATGCTCTCATGCAAAACGTCGCTCCTTCGATTGCTTCGAGGCACTCCGATGTCTACCACTCCTTCTGTTGTTTGCACACGGACCTACATCTTCACTGACGTACTGGAATAACCCTCCCTCCTTTCTCTCTCTCCCCCCCCTATTCCCCAACTCCTCTATTGACACACATCGGGGAACACACGCGCATCATCAATGCTCCACACTCACTCTCTACGCACCTCTCTGCTTTTTCTCTCCTCTGTGTTCACACGTTTATGCCCCTTCGCTCTCGTCCATAGTGTCTCGCATTTTTTTTGCCCCTCCCCCCCCTCCCCCCTCCACCTCACTCTTCAGGCACTGAAATATTTTAGATCGCCTACCCTCACCCCATCAATTTTCACTTGCCCCGTTACTCTTCACGGCGTACAGCCCCCCCCCCCTCCGCCCTTCCGTCTCTTTTCCTGTCCTCCTCTTGATCGGTGAAGGCGCCGGCATATCTTTGTGAGAGTCTCGATAACGAAGTGAGCGGCTCCTCCATTCCGCGAGTTACTCCATCGCCGTCTTTTTTTGTATTTTTCCCTCTCCCTTCCACAACACTCTCCCTCTTGGTGTAGTGCGCGCACGCACGCACGCACAAACACACACACACACACTACAGAGTGCAACGTATCACTGCCTGCTTCGAATAATCAACGAAACATTTTTGGTGTTTGATCCTCTTAGGTGTGCCTCTGCTGTCCTGCACTGCTTCACTCCTCTTCACTTGCTACCCCCCCCCCTCCCTCCCCCTTTCACTCTTAGGGCTCTATACGTGCACGACAGCCTCTCTTTTTCTGTGTGTGTGTGTGTCTGTGTGTGTTTATCCTTCTTTCGACTCACCTTGTGTATTCGACGTGCTCATAAGCGTTTCGAGGCAT
Source organism: Porcisia hertigi (assembly GCF_017918235.1). NCBI lineage: Eukaryota > Euglenozoa > Kinetoplastea > Trypanosomatida > Trypanosomatidae > Porcisia > Porcisia hertigi. Next base: position 312,938 of record NC_090568.1, read on the forward strand.
CATCCTACCCCCTTCATTTTATTTAAAAAAGTTGTCTGTTTTCTGAGGAAAAAAAAAAGAAGTCTCTTCTACCATCAACAAAGCCAGCTCTTGTGTACCAAACCAAAGGGGAGGGGGCGGCGCACACATCAGCGATCCCCAGCGCTGCCGTCTGTTGTCGCTGCTTTAATCTCTTGCTTCACCCCAGACGGTAGACTTGCTCTTCCCTCCCATCGCCTGGCCTCATCGCCACTGCTTCACATCCGCCCCCTCCTAATTGTCGGTGTCCACGCGTGTGTGTGTGTGTCACTGTAAAGTAGTACACACCAATAAACAAAATACACACACAGACACACGCGCACGGATACCGACAGACAAAACAGAGGGTAACGAGGAAGGAAACAAGTGTGAGAGAAGTAGAGCTATCCAGACAGAGGAGAAGCGATGCCGTCAAGCGAAACAGATAACTCTAACGCCAAGAAGGGCGATGAGGTGGGGGCGTCGATGCCATCAGACACCATGGTGAATGCCGGCACCAACGCCAGCAGCGGGCGTGGCCTCAAGGGGTGGAGAGACCGGCTGATGAACTGGCGGAACAGCAGCAACAGCAGTATCGATAGCGGCGCTGACGGCAGAGGTGGTGGTGATACCCCAGCCTCTGCCCCCGTTGCTTCTGATGTCCCTGCAGAGAAGGTCAAGGCGCCCGATCAGCAAAGCACAGATGGCGGCAAGCTGTCTACGACTGCTCCTAGTGCAAACGACCTAGCACCAGCGGCGGCTGAAGCAGAGGGATCAAAGGCCAACGCTGCCTCGATAAACCCTTCACCGGCCCGTCCAATGAATATCTGGCTGCGTCGTGCGCTGGAGAGGCAAGCAGAGTCTGCTATTGCGGAGGCCATTCGCGATGGAAAGCCGATTCCAGAGGCTGCAGTGGCAACCTTAGCGCACGTAGCGTCGGGAGTCCCAGCAGCAACGCCAGCCGAGGCGGTTGCGGCTGAAGCCGAGGTCAGTGCTGCCGCACCCCTGGCAAAGGCGCCGCACACCACCACCGCCGCCCCCCAAACGAACTTTGCAGAGCTTATGCGACAGCACCGTGAGGGGCTCCTCCCACCCACTGCGCAGCCGCCAGTGAAGGCCACGCGAGTCATTAAAAGACCAAAGGCTACAGAACCCCCAGCCTCAGTAGTGACGCCAGCGATGGAGGAGAAGTCACCTACGCCGATCTCCAACCAGAAGCATCCGGAGAGCGGGTGCGGTCAGCCGCACGCGGCACCATCGCTATCCGAGCCCGAGAAGGCGGCGGCGGGAGAAGAAGGTGGTTCAGCGCAGACAACCTCCCTGAAGGGGGCTGACTCAGTTGCAACGCCCTCGGCGGCGGCGCCAGTGCATCAGGCAGCGGTCCGCAAGCGCACTAAGGCGGCCAATAACGCATCTGTGAAGTGCACTCAAGACACAAGTGCTGCCACGCCCGTCGCGGCGACACCAACACATGTGACGACCGTTAAGGGGAGGGCATCGCTAGAGGAGCTCCGCGCCCGGCGCAACCGCACGACTGCCGGCGGCAGTGGAAGCCACCATAACACTTCTGTCCCTGGGGAAGGAGGCGCAGGTGGGGCGAGCAGCAGCAGTCCAGTGGGGGGGTATTCACAGCACGATGAGTACAACGACAGCGCCCTCGATGCCGTCAGTCGACTGCTGCTCCGCTACTGTTTGGGGAGTCGCACTACAGCAACGACGCCATCGATGGTAGAAGCGGCAGATGGTGTGGGCGAGCCATTATCATCTGCAGAGCCGCCGGCTGCCCGTACTGCGGAATCGTTGCCCACAACTGCACAGACGACAACGGAGTTGGCGTTCTTCGATGAGTTGATGGGTCTATGCGGGAGCAATAGTCTCACGCCCGCATCCCTGGAGTTGCTGCGTGAACTCTTTCAGCATGTTCGTGTGCTTCACCGTCCCGCCAACGTCTCTTGTGCTGGCAAACGGGGTGAGAGCGATGATGCCCAAGCGACGACGGACGCTGAATTGGATGCGGAGGCCTACCGCGTTGCCGCTCGCCGGCGTGAGTACGTTCAGCAAGTCATCATGGTGCTGCTCAACCGTCTCAAGCACATGAAAACACAAGAGCAACAGCGGAGGACGCAGAGGGGTGGTGAGGCAGCAGAAGCAGCAGCAGCACCAGCGGCGTTATCGGCTCCACCGCAGCCTGTCATTGGCCACGATGCGCCGCTGTCCACGTTGCCGTCATGTAATCCGCAACACCAGTCAAGGGTGAGGGATCCCGAAGAGCGAAAGATGGCGTCGGCTGCTGCTTACACCACGACCGTGACGGACTACTGCTACCCGAACCCGTACGCTCACCTTACAGTCTTCTCTGAACATCAGCCAGTTGCCCCACCACTGGACTGGCCGCTGTCGTTCTATTCACGCACCGCCGGCACCTATTGCGACCCATATGGCCACTACGCCAGTAGTAACCTCGACAGCAACAGCAGCGTTGCTGCTCGTCTTGTGGCGTCACCGTTTCCTGGCGCTTTCCCTATCATTCCCCCACCAGCCACTACGGACACCAGCGCAGAGAGAGACGACCGCGAGCTCCAGGAGCTGTTCCGCATTATCCGGGCGCAGCTCACTCAGCCCGTCAACACGAAGCCTCCTAGGATCATGAGCACCATCGGCTCGGGAGTGGAGCTGGATGGGAATCTATCAGGTACCGCACCGGTGGAGGTGTCGCAGGCAGAAAGGGCAGTGCTGCGTCACGTTCAGATAGACTTTAAGAGGCACATGGAGCAGCAGCGGCAGCAGCAGACTGTGAGTGCAGTTGTGGCAGCCGATGCCCCTTCGCTGCTATCACCGCTGCCTCAGACCGCATCTACGCCGCCGACGGCAAGCCTGATCGCCCCAGAGCCGTCCTGCATGCACGCCACGACTGGTGCCGCTCTTGACATCGCAGACTTCTCTGCTGCAGGCGTCGCGGCGGGGACAACAAGGGGTGTGGCAGCAGTGGCGTGCGCTGACAGTGACAGGTGTCCGCACCATGACACTTCACTTCTGGACTCGGCCAAATCGAAACAGGGGAAGGGAGGAGACGCTGGAAAGTCTTCCTCCGCACGCCGAACGACTGCCACTACGCAAGAGGAGAGCGCCGTGGCCGCTGAAATGGCACCCCTCAAGCCACACGCCACAATCCTCAGCTTCAACGCCACGCCTTTTGTGCCCGGCGGCGCTCGCGTGGGCACCCACGCAAGCACCGCCACCGCCATCATGCCGCCCACCGCTACCTCTGACTCGACGCTCACGAAAACAACCTTCAATTACAACGCAAAACCATTTTTACCCTCCGGTAGCGCTAACTCGCCTATGATGATGGCGCCCCAGAAGCAGAAGCAGATGAACGCCGCAGCTCAGGCGTTCGTTCCTCAGCAGCCTCCGCAGCCTCCGCAGCCTCCGCAGCCCTTTCCTTCCTCTGCAACATCGTTTTCCGTGAGTGGCAGCATGCCACTGAACGCCTCTAGGCCGAGCTTGCCGGTTATGCCGCCGCCGCCGCCACCGCCGGGAAGTGCGGCAGATCCATGGGCTTCCTACGAAATGTTTGCCCGTTGGCGGGACATGATGGAGACTTATTACCAGAGTATGTTCGCTACGCATAACGCCGCAGCCGTAGCGACTGGGACATCACCGTCATTCACAGCAGCTGGAGGAGGACCGGCTCCATTGGCTATGATGATGACCCCCCCACGCTCTGCTTAGAGGTGCAGTGAACACGTAAAGGGGGAGGGCGCGAGCGTGTTGATGACGGTGGTGGGGTGGTCCGTCATGAGGGGTGAAGCTAACAGCAGCTGTTAGGTCAGGGTACGCCTTCTACTGCCTACTACCCCCTTCCCCCTTCCCCCGTCCCCCGTCCCCGTCCCCCGTCCCCCGTCCCCTAAATCCCCCTCTCTGTCTTATATAAATGTTCCCCTCGTTGGGTGCCGGTGTGCGTTCTTCACGTCTTTTTATATTGATTTTTCTTGTTTTTTTTCTGCCCTCCCCTCTCCTCTCCTCTCCTCTCCTCCCCTCCCCACCCGCCTTTCGGGGACGTACACCCTGTACATGACTTTATTGATTTCCTTCGTTGTATTCTCTCGTTTCAATTTTCTTTTTTTTTTCACTGGAGTTTTGGTCTCCTCCGTGGGCTGATGGGCGTGTGTTTGTGTGTGCGATTTGAAATTTATAATTTTTGTATCTTCTCATTGCCTGTTTGGTGTAGTGAACTGTATACCCCCCCTTCCCCCTTCCCCCCTCTCTCTACCTACACGCCACTTTGTCCACACACAGCGACCTCGACTCGTGTGTGTACGTGTGTGTATGTACGTGTGTGTGTGTGTGTCTTGTTGTTGTCTTGCTCGCCACACCTCTGTGCTATTTTTTTCTCTCTTCGCGCGTGTCTTACGGTTACCCCCACATCTTCTCCGCCCCACTTTTTTTTTTTCTCACGTCTGGTGAATGTACGGGGGGGGTATACATTACCGAGGTAACAGCGTCGAATAGAGAGCGCGTGATTAAATAGAGCTGCAGTACTGTTGTGTACTTCTGTTCGTGTACATGCGTGTGGGTATAGATGTGTCTGTGTGTCTGTGCATGTCTCCGTCTCTCTGTGTGTGTGTGTGTGTATGTGTGTAAGAGAGAGAGATGAAGTCGTTGGGAGGGGGTGGGGTGGGGTAAGGAGGAGGGGGAAGGGCTTAGCTCTTTACGTTTTGAATGTAGTTTCTTAAACAAAAGAAATACGACAGATATGAACCCCGCCTGATCTATATATATATATATATATATACATGCACAGATCTATACACACACACACAGACGGAGACATGCACAGACACATGTATATACATACATAGACGGACAGAAGTACACAGAGGTGAAGCGCTCGTGTCACACTCAGCGCATTAATCTTCAGTCGTCTTTTATTTTTTATTTTTTTTCCAAATAGAAGAGGACGGGGAGCGGATTTTGCTCGTTGATGGTGATACGTATCACACTGCATTACAAGTTACTCAGGAGATGGAGCGGGAAGAGGGAGGAGAAAGGGGAGGGGAGGGGAGAAGCCGAGGGTAAAGGTGGTAGTATCATGTAGGTGAAGCAACTTCATGTTGGTCATCGTATGTGGAACTATAGGGATGAAGTTCAGAACACCACAGAGAGAGAACAGTCGGGGCGCGGCGGTTGAGGAGCACAGACAGCGGCATCAAGCCCATGCCAACGCCTGCGAGTCTTTTTTTTTACCTCCTGCCTTGCCCTGCCCTGCCCTGCCTTGCCCTGCTTCTCCCATTCTCCATGTCCCACTTCCGCTCCATGGCTTCAGGCTAGCGACGTGAGAAATGCCTGCCCACTTACCACTTGTCTCGCCATCTCCCTTTGCTCACACTCTCCTCCGACTAGTGCGGCCTCCCCTCCCCCCTCCTCCCTCCCCCCTCCCCCCTCTCCTCTCCCCCTTCCTCCCCCATGCACTCTTGGCTTTAGAGCGAGTGTGGCATTGCCGCAGGAAACGGTGTGAGTAGTCGGCGCGCGTCGCATGTGTGGTGAACGCACTGTGGTGGAAGGCACCGGCCTGTTACGCGTGCGTCCCTCCCTTTTTTTCCCCTCTCATTTCCCCAAACTCCTCTTTTCCCTTTTCCTCCTCTTACCCCCCATTCTGCCTGGTTGTGTGTGTGTGCGTGTGTGTGTGGTGCCCTCTGTTACGCGGATCCCTCCACTGCATGTTGTACACGGCAGTTGTCTGTCGTTTTCCCCCTCCACCCCCCCCCCAAAGAAAAAACAATTTCATAAACACACAGAAAACCGAAGAGTATTCCTCCTACCCTACACACACACACACGGTAACCACCATAACAACCATGTCCCACACACTCTTCTCTACGTCTCACCCTGAGAATGCGCGCTCCCAGAAAATCATGGTAGCTGCCGCGTTCGCCAATGTGGACGTCCAGCTCAAGGTGTGCCAGTACGGCGTGGATAACGAGACGCCGGAGTTCGCGCGCAACTGCAGCCCATGCATGCGTCTCCCCTCCATGCAGACGGAGGAGGGCTACCTCTTCGAGTCCAACGCCATCATGCGCCACATCGCCCGCGTGGAGAAGAGCGGCGCAAAGCTGTACGGCTCCACGCCATTCGAGAGCAGCCAGGTCGACATGTGGCTTGACTTTGCGGCCTGCGAGCTCGATGCGCATAACCATCCCTACCTGATGGAGGCCTTCGCGGGCACGCCGGCCCCGGAGAGCGCTATGGCCCCCTTGGAGGAGAGCCTGGCGGGTCTGGAGCTGTGGCTGGAGACCCGCACCTTCCTCGTCGGCGAGCGCATGACGGTGGCGGATATCTCCGTCGCCTTTTCGCTGCAGTGGGTGTACCGCACGAACGTGAAGCACGGCGAGGAGCTGACGAAGAAGTACCGCAACGCATACCGCCTGTACAACACGGTGATGCAGCAGCCCAAGACGGTGGAGGTGCTGAAGCAGTGGGGCGCGACGTTCGGTCCGATGAAGGCAGCGAAGAAGGCTGCGGAGAAGCCGAAGGCCGTGGAGAAGAAGCCGAAGGAGGCTGTGGAGGAGGAGGAGGATCAGCCTGCGAAGGAGGAGAAGAAGCCGAACCCGCTCGATGCGCTGCCGCCCAGCAACTTCGTGCTCGATGCCTACAAGCGCGAGTACAGCAACACCGACACCCGCACGGTGGCGGCGCCGTACTTCTTCCAGCATTACGACGCGGAGGGCTACACCTGCTTCTGGGCGCGCTACAAGTACAACGAGGAGAACCACAAGCAGTTCATGACGGCCAACCTCGTTCGCGGCTGGTTCCAGCGCATGGAGCACGTGCGCAAGTACGCCTTTGGTATCGCGCTCATCATCGGCGAGGACGCCGCACACGAGCTGGTGAGTTTCTGGGTGTTCCGCGGTAAGGGCATGCCGGAGATCGTGAACGAGGTGGTGGACACGGAGCTCTTCACTTGGGAGGAGATCAAGAACGTGCAGGCGGAGAAAGAGAAGATCACGGACTACCTGTGCTGGGAGGGCCCGACGATTCCGCGCCCAGTGCTGGAGGGCCGCTGCTTCAAGTAAGCGGTCTGCAAAGCCGATGTCGGGGTTGCTTCTGCCAAGTGCACGCTGTCCTCAGTTGATGTGCATTCGCGTAGGTGGCCCCCCCCCCCTTCCCCTCCCCTCCCCTCCGCCCCTCGCCCCCGCACCATAGCTTCCTGTTTTCTTCGCTTTCTTCCCCCTTGATCTGTCTGAGGCCGTGCGTTGGCGTCGTGTCTGGCGCCTCGCCAGGATCATGCGCCTTGGCCGAAAGTCTCTTGGCTGGGGTGTGTACACATCCATATACACATACATATGTGTACGTCTCTCTCTCTGTGTGTGTAATTTCTTCACTCAATGCGTGAGCGTCACGTTTCGGCCTGGTAAGAAAAAAAACGCACAAACACACAAACGCACAAACACACACACGCGCATGTTTTTTTTTTATATTTATATTTAAAAGCCATTATTGGGATTTTTTTTTACCCCCCCTCTTAAATATCTACCAAGGAAATGGGCCCCGTTGACTTGTTTCGGATTCCCTCTCGCTTTGACTGGCCGGGGGCGCTCCCCCTCTTCGGCATCGCTGCCGCTGGAAGGGGGGAGTGGGGAAGGGGGGAAGGGGGGGGAGAGGCGAGAAGAATAACGAAGGAGTAAAAGACTAAAGTTTTCGACCAAAAATCAAAAAAAAATAAGCCTTGAAAGAAGGAGAGAGGGGTCCACCTCATACACGGATCGAAGAGGGAAACACCCACACACACACCCACACGTGCACGGCCACGGCCATGAACACTTGTTGCATTTATTTGGTGGCGACGGTGCGAGCAACCTGGGAGTAGTGGGTGTGTTGTTCCCTTACACCCAAGACGCCTACGGCTCCTGTGCGACCTGTGCGACCTGTGAACCCATATCCTTCGTTCTCTCCGACTGACTGACCACTTGCTTGCTTGGAGAACCTATAGCGTATGCGGTGTGGTCCAGCGTCGCCATTGTTTCTGCTACCCGCTATCGCTCCCACTACCTCGTCTTCCCGAGGATCGATACTTTCTACTTTGTATTGCCGCTGCTTTTTCTGTTGTGCTGCACTCATCCATCCAACTCACTGATCTCCCTCCCTCCTCCCCTCCTCCCCCCCCTCCTCTTCCCCCATCTCTCTGCTTTCTGTTCCTTTCTTTCTTTTTTCACCGGGCGGGGGTTCTTGTGCTGCCCACGGTGGTGTGCCCCTCCCCTCCCCAACAACAACAACAACAACAACAACAGGGTTGATTGTTGATTAAAAAAAGAGGGGGCGATCGGTGTGACAAAAATAAAATGGTTTCTGTGTCTAAGATTCTAAGTGGCGATAGCGTTGGCAGTGGTAGCAGTCTGCGCGCTGGGCATCCGATTTCTCGCGTCGCGACGCTTCGCTGCAGTGGGACGGATGCCGTCGCCGTTGTTTGTGCTGGTGGATCGTGTGTGTCGGTGCAACCAGCGCCGCGGTGGTTAACCAGTTCGCTGGCAGGCAGTGGGGCAGCGGCCAGGGTCAATGGAGGACTCGGCGCTGCTACCGGGGCTTCTTCATCATCTCCGCTGGGCATGGTGAACTGCATGGCTGGTGAGCCCCTCAGCAGCGTGCCAGGGCAAGAAGTGGGTAAGGGTGCAGCCGCCCTCTTGGCAGCGGTACAGCAGTGGTCTCTGGTGGGGCATTTACACGGGTCCAGAGACTGTGTGGCCCTGACCTGTGAACCCGCTGCCACTACAACTACTTCGCCACTGTCGTCAGAGCAGCGCGTCACTTTGAGTGCCGGTGCTGTTACGTGCCTCTCTGTCGCTTCCCTCCCTGGCAGCACCGATACGGCAGTTGCAGTAGTTGGCACCACTGTCGGGACCGTGGCGCTGCTGCTTATCGAGGGAAGTCGTTCTGTTTACAAGGTTGCTGAGTGCGCGCTAGCGCAGTGGAGCAGCGGGGCTATTACAGCGCAGGATGCTGTTGTGGACGTGGCCTTTAGCATGGACCCCGCTGGACGGCCAGAGTTCGTCAGTGCCGCCAGTACTGGGTGTGTCGTCGTTGTGGATGTGCAGCTTTTTTATCGGGAACCTCTCAATGATGGCCTCATTGCCGACGAGGAGGTAGGGGGCGCAGCGACAGATGCGCCAGCTCGAGAGGTTCACAGGACAGGGTGGCGCCAGGAGACCGAGCCGTGGTCCAACTCGGCACTTCGGGCCAAGGCCGTGGAGGCGCTTGAGCGGTCTAGCGCACAGCTAGTGCGGCGTAGCTGCAGCGATGTCTTCGCCTGTTTCTTTGTAGAGGCCGATGTGGTGCGCATCTTTGCTCCGCAGCGCCTACAGGCTGCCGCGGCAATGGACGTAGCGCTTGTCGTGGTGCTCAGCAGCGGTGCGTTGCATTACGTGGAGCGGGTGGTTGAGGGCGGCTCGGTACGCCTGCTGGCGGAGTATCACCGGCTACGGCTCGCCAAGGGGTCCACTTTCATGTCTCACACATTGGCGGAAGGACAGGGCGACGACGGCGGTGCCGCAAGCGACAACGGAATGGACGGCGCCTCGCTGCGCCTCCTGACCGACAACCGCGCCGTTCCGCATGTCATATATCGCTACCGCCTTTCACCCTATCAAATCCAAGCGTGCCAAGACGGCAGTCCGCAGATGGCGAGTGGGCCTGGCGGAAGCTGTGGAATGGCGGCGTTGGCGACAGAGTCGGTGACACACGTGTGTGACGCGCATCTGCACTTCAGCGAGAGGGATGCCGCGTTCCACGTAGTGCTGGCCGGCACGCAGCGTATGCCTCACAGTAAGGGGGGCTATATGTCACCGGCATCACGCGTCGGCTCGCTGGCGGCGTGCACAGCGTCGGCTGAGCACACGCTGGGTCATGTTCAGCAGCACTCCAAAGTAACCGGCTACCGAGCCTGCGGGTGGTGGGCAGTTGTACAGAACGTCGTCCTTCACCGTCAAACTTTCGATAGAGCTGCGCTCGAACGGCAGGCTGTCGAGCAACTCCGGCGCCAACAGCCGCAACCATGCGACGAGCGCACTGCTTCAGCTCTTAGTACCAACGCTGTCTCACCCTTCACGGTGCGTGTCCAGAGCAACACGATGGCCCTGCCGTCGGGGATCGGTGCCTCTCCTGCCTCCCTCTCTGCATCTGCGCTGACGTCTCCCGCATCGCCGTCGCCTGCCGCAGCTGGGGCCAGTGCTGATCAAGGTAATGGTTTTGCAGTAATTTTGATGAACGAAGACGTTCTTTTCTTGGCGTCTGGCCGGGATCTGTACGTTGGTGACCTCCGAGACGTTCCACCGAGCGCCAAGGCTCTGCCGATGTTGCGCCCGCTGCGCTCATTTGGCAGTGTGGTTGAGGGAGTAGCCGTTGGGCCCTATGTGGACGCGCGAGCGGTGCTGGTGGCAACTGGCTCTTGCGTGACGCCTGTTTCGCTCATCTGATTGCCCTTACTCCAATGACCTCGTTTTTTTTTTCGAGGTTTCGAAAGCGGCGGCGGGTGAGGGAATGACAAAAGGGGGGAGGGCGGTACTTCGTGCGTCGACCGCTCAAGAGAAAAGGCAACAGAATACAGGTGTGGTCATGATATATATATATATATATATGTTTGGTTTTCTCAGCCCTCTACCACCACCACCTGGAATAAGGGGTTGGCCGCGCGCGTATCTGTGTGTGTGTGTGTGTGTGGAGTTTGGGAAGGGACCTGGTCCGTTTTTTTCCTTTTAATTGCCACGTTACCTCTTTCTCAGCCCACGAAACCTGTGTCGGATCTCTCTTTTTTCTCTTCAAGGCTACGTACGAATCAAAGCTTTTTTATTTTTTCCCTGTAAGACGAGTATAGCCGCTGAGGATGTCAAGAGAGAAGAGAAGGACAGGCGCGTGAAAGAGTTTTTTGTGTGTGTGTGCGTTTATCGCCCTTCCATCTGTTCCTGCCATCAAGGGAGAAGGTGCCCTCGCGAACCAAAAAAAATGCGTGCACACGTCAGTGCTCATGTAAACATGACTACTCGTCGGACAAAGACATGCAATGCTCTCGCAGAGTCGTATTGCCTCCCCCTCCCTCCCTCCCCCTCCCCCTCCCGCCGGCTCACTCAGGGGACATGCGCACACCAGGATATGTGTGTGCCTGCTCATGTGATGCTCGTATCCCTTTGAAGATTTCTTCCTTCGCCCGTTTCTGCGCTCACCACCGCCATTGTCTGACCTCCGCCTTTCCATCGTGTGTCCCAATCTCATTGCATATCGACCCACACATTGGCACGTATCAGGTACAACAGGCACACACACACACACACACACACAGGGGGGCACATAGGCGCTCATATTCCCCTCCCCCCGCTCCCAGACGCACGCGTGTCGACATCGTTCGTGACGATGGATGATCGCTCGCTCAAGCTGGCGGAGGAGTTGGTCTCAGCACGGTACATCGACGCCGGCCGCGAGTCGTTGCAGTCTACGGCCCGCATTCTGCGCTCCATCCTGGCGCAGCGTTGCTGCCCAAACGAGGGCCTCAATGACGCCACCATTGAGCTTATTCTCCGCCAGCTTGCACTGATGGACACAAACAATTTTGCGCACCACGTCGGCGGCGGTGAGCGTGAGGGACGTGTTGTCTCTGAACTCGTTCGTCAGCGACACTTCCACCTCTCGCACGGCATTGGGCGCTCTGGCGACTTGGTGAGTGATCAGCCCAAGGCGGCAGGCTCGTCGTTGCTGTACAAGGTAACGAACGTGCTCATGTTGGACCTCATACGCCTCGCCGGGGCCCGTTCGACTGCGGCTGCAGTGGTGGTGCCAATGGCGACAGGCATGACACTGGCGTTGGTGCTGCAGTGTGTAGCGAAGAGGCGCATGAGAGAGTTGACGGGGTCAGGAGATGTGCAGCTGCAGCGAGCCGCCACGCAAAAATTAGCCAAGGAAACGCCGGCTGCCCAAGCACAAGAGCCACAGATCAGCGAAGACGGTCGTGTGGGTAGTGACCACGTGCCTCTGCCCGTCCCCACGACGCCGCGCTTCGTCATATGGCCTCGCATTGACCAGAAGACGGCGCTCAAGTGTATCGACGTGGCGGGGCTGGTGCCCGTGCCCGTACAGCTACGGCCGGCTCCGCCATTCGCACGCACTGCCGCCGCCTCTATCAGCTCCAAAGGTGGCAGTCTCAATCTTAGCCCAGCCGACATCGCTTCACCACCGATGCCGTCGTCATCGCCCTTCCTGGAGTGCTACCTCGACGATGTAGCCGCAGCCGTTGAGGCCGTTGGTGGGCCGTCGCAGGTTGTGTGTGTACTCTCCACAACAAGCTGTTTTGCACCACGCCTTCCCGACAACACAGTCGCAATAGCCCAGTACTGCAAGAGAACCGGCATCCCTTACGTTGTGAACAACGCGTACGGGGTGCAGAGCCGCCGGATCATGACTCGTCTCGACGCGGCACAGCGACTGGGGCGGGTGGACTTTGTGGTCCAGTCAGGTGATAAGAATTTCCTTGTCCCGGTGGGTGGTTCGATTATCTGCTCCAGTGATAAAAAGTATTGCGAGGCCGCGGCCGCGCTCTACGCTGGTCGCGCGAGCATGAGCCCTATCGTCGATCTCTTCATCACCGCCTTGAGCCTCGGTCGGCGCGGTATGCAAGCCTTGTGGAATGATCGCTACAAGTGCCGTTCGCGACTGATACGGAAGCTGCGTGTATTTGCACACGAGCGAGGCGAAGCGCTTCTCGTTGACGACAGCGAGGACGAGAGGGATGATGAGGAGGAGGATATGACGGGTGGGTCTCCAAGGAGCTCCAACGATGTCTTGCCCCGCAATGATATCAGTATCGCCGTCACCATGAGAATGTACGGTCTGCCTGCCGCCGAGGCGAGCAGCAGTGATGCGCTAGTTGACTCAGAGGAGGGAGAGAAGGGGGCGACAAACTGGCTAGCCGCCCGCGCTCTCGGTGCGCAACTGTTTCGCAGCGGGGTTACTGGTCCGCGAGTCATCACCCCAGCGCCATCCACACCAACCACGATTGCCGGCTGCACGTTCCAGAACTACGGCATGCATCAGGACGGGAGGCCTCCGTGCCCACTGTTGGTGATCGCGTGTGGACTTGGCATGTCCGAAAGCGAGGTGGATGCGCTGATGTCGCGTCTTCGCGACGTGTGGCCCGTTCCCACATAAAGAGGCCAAGAGGCCACACCAGAGAGCTCCCCCCCCTCCCTCCCCCCCCCCCCCCCCCACAAAAAAAAACAAACAAACACTGGTGTGGCCTTGCTTCATTGTTTCTCTCCTGTGTTGACGGGTAGGAAGGAGACGGGGTGGGTGGGCGGTATAGCAGAGCGGGATGGCACGCGCCTCTCTTTGTCGCTCTCCCCCTTCAACGAACACACAAATATCTTCGCACATTTTATACCTGCAACGGGTAGTGTCAACTCTTCCCAAGTTTCTGTAAGTGGTGTCTCCACCTACAAAGTCCTCTCCTCCCCTCCCCTCCCCTCCCCTCTACCGACTCAAATTCTTTTTCTTTGCGCATCTGTACTGACGCGCGCGCGTCCACCCCACACCCACGCACACTTGCACAGAGTGCAAAAGAAAAAAGTCACGCATATACACATATACACACACACACCCACGTTTTTTTTTTTGCCAGTGTGTTATGGTGAAGCAGCGCATGACAGCCCTCGATGTGAGGGCGACCGTGGAGGAGATGCGGGCAAACCTAATCGGGCTTCGGCTGCTCAACATCTACAATATAAGCAGCAAAATGTTTCTGTTCAAATTTGGTCACGACAAGAACAAAAAATGTGTTCTCCTTGAAAACGGAACGCGCTTCCACCTGACAGAGCTTTCCCGTGAAAAACCGAAGGTGCCATCACAGTTTACTCTCAAGCTGCGCAAGCACGTTCGCGCTTGGCGGCTTGACAGCATTTCCCAACTCCAGCACGACCGCACGATCGACCTTTGCTTCGGTGTTGCCTCGACTGAGGGCTGCTTCCACATCATTGTGGAGTTGTTTTCAAAGGGCAACGTAATTCTTACCGACTACACGTACAAGATGATGATGCTGCTACGCACGCACCGCGATGACGAGGGCCCGAACCTGATGGTGAACCAAATTTACCCCAACACAGCGCCATTGCTCGCCGCGGTTGCGGCCATTTCGGCAACGGTGCAGGAGGCAGATACGGCCACAGTTGTGTCCTCCGCGCCATCGGCTACCAGGACGGGGACGGGGGTAGCGGAGGGGCCACACGTTTTCCTCTACCCGCCGTACGTGGAGGCCTCTGGCCGCCTGCACGTGCGGCGCACCGCCGACGCTGACCTCACACCAGCTCAACAGCAGCTCAAGGAAGAGCGCACGCGTCTAATGAAAATGGACTGGGAGGTGGGCCTCAGCCGCAGCAACGACCGCACTGTCGTGCAGGCGTTGGTGGCGGGCATTCATCACTTCGGACCTGATCTGGCGCAGCACGTGCTCACTGTCACGAATGTGTCAAACCTTCCGCGGAAGAGTTGGACGCAATCGGCGGACGAGCTGTTTGCAGCGTTGCTTCCTGGTCTGTTGGAGGCCTTCGACCTTGCCAAGGTCGACCTCACTTCGGCCGGGGGCTACCTCATCAAGCCCAAGAGAAAGCCCCGCGACGGAGCTGACGCCCTCGTGCCACCAACACCTGACGTCTCCGCCGCCGACGCAGGGGAGCTCGTTGCCGTCGCGGAGCAGTACGAGAGTTTTACCCCCATCTTGCTTGCCCAGTACACAAGGGACGGTGTCGAGTCGCTCTACCGCCCAAGCTTCGGCCGCGTATGTGACGAGTTCTTCCTCATCACGGAGACGGAGCGCATCGACGCGTCGAATCAAAAGCGGATCACTGCCGTAAAGGGGAAAGCAAAGAAGTTCGAAGCGGATCACGCGCGACGCATACACGCGCTCGAGGCCGACATCGCGGCCAACCAGCTGAAGGGTGAGCAGCTCATCTTAAACGCAGACCGCGTGGATGAGGCGATCCAGCTCATCAACGGTGCGCTGGCAACCGGGATCTCGTGGGACGCCTTGCGCACGTTGCTGAAGCGGCGTCACGCGGAGGGCCACCCTGTGGCGTACATGGTTCACGACATTTTCTTGGAGCGCAACTCCATTAGCGTTCTTCTTGAGAGAGCGCTAGACGAGGAGAACGGCGAGGGGGAGGAGGACTGCGACGTGCCACCGATGGTGGTCGAGGTGGCTCTGTCGAAGACGGCGCACGCGAACGCGGCGGACTATTTCTCCAAGCGGAAGCAGCACCTCTCGAAGTTGGAGCGCACCGTGGCAGCGACAGAAAAGGCCGCGGCCGGGGCCGCGCGCAAGGGTGCACGCACTGCCGTTGAGAAGAAGGAGAGGAAGGAGATCGTCAAGGAGCGGCAGCGCAACTGGTGGGAAAAATATTTTTGGTTCCGTACCAGCGCGGGTGATCTCGTGCTTCGCGGCAGAGATGTGCAGTCGACGGAGTTGTTGGTACGCCGTGTGATGCGTCTTGGAGACCTTTTCATTCACTGCGAGGTGGATGCTGCGTTTCCGTGCCTTCTGCGGCCTTTGAACGACGTCTGGCAGGGGCTCTGTTCCAGCGACCCGGACGGCGACGTTATCGCCTCGCGAGTGGCTCAGCCGGTGGCCATGCAAAGCCTCTGTGAAGCAGGTGCGTGGTGTGTGGCTTTCAGTGGCGCATGGGAGAGCAAGCAGGTGACTGGCTCGTGGTGGGTGTACGCGTCGCAGGTGACTGGTGGGACGGCCACTGGCACCTACCTCTACACAGGGGAGCGGCATTATTTGCCTCCGCAGCCCATGTCGCTTGGCTGTGCGCTCCTCTTTTGTGTTTCACGCACCGTGAGTGAGCCCGCAGCAGTCGCTCCGACTGCAGCCTTTGCTGAAGCTGAGAAGGGTGACGAGGAGGAGGAGGAGGAGGAGGAGGAAAATGGGGCAATGACTGCAGAGGGAGGCGCTGTGGGCACACACACCGTGCTGCGGGGTGAGCTGCCGAGCCTCCTGGCATTGCATACCGAGTCCAATCAGCCCAGTGGCGACGGAGAAGTAGTGGTGCCTGCGGATCCGGCACCTTCCCTAGCGGAGTTGCCCTCTGTGGAGGCCCTGCGCGCTGAGCAGCGCAGGCAAAGGGACTTGTACGTGGCAGGCGGCGCTGCGAGCTCTCATGGTGGCGGCGGTGCGGATAGGTGTCTAATAAGGGGCAAGGCGTCGAAGAGAGGCGGGGCGCGCAACTCTCGGGTCGACCGCGAGGGACTTACGGGCACACCGGCACCAAAAGTTGCCGTCATTCCCTCTCCGGCGATGGAGGACGGTGTGACCGTCTCTGCGGTGGCGGCGACAACTACGCAGAAGAGCAACGGCCCTGGCAAGAGTCTCACAAAGCACCAGAGGAAGAAGCTCAAGAAGTTTCAGGACAAGTACGGAGATGATGATGAGGATCTCATGCTTGTGGCGCAGTTGAACGGGGGCCAATTGTCCCGCTCGCAGCTCCTGGGGATCCAGCAACGCACTGAGCAGCGTCGCGAGGAGGAGGAGGTCAAGCGCGTACAGGAAAAGGCTTCTCGCGCTGCCCAACGCGCATCTGGCACGCTGCGGTACCGCGCCATCGATGATGACGACGGTTTCGAAGGTGAGGAGGAGGAGGAGGAGGACGACGAGGTGGTTGAGGTGGTCTCCGAATTCACAGATGACGATGTCGAGGAAGCCCAACAGAGCACCGTTACAGTTGACGCGGGAGTGGGCGACTCCAACGAGGAGCACAAGCTTGCAGAAGCTGCTGATGAGACCGGTGGAGGCAATGAGGCTGAGGGGGAGAGGGTATGCGCTGCCGCCTCGACAGCGGCTGGCTCACGCAACGACCGAGAAGCGGCAGCTGCACAGCAGAATACCGAAATCAAACGTGTCTTTCCGCACTACACCATGCGACCTGGTCCGATGGACATCGTGCAACACGTCGTGGCCGTCTGCGCGCCCATGGCCGTGGTGAGCGAGTACCCCTATCACGCCATGCTGTCCACGGGGAATGCGAAGAAGGGTGTGCTGGCGGCAAAGCTGCTTCAGGTCTTCACTGCACGTGCGGAGAAGGGTGACGCCGGTGTAGGCCGCAGTCTGACAGGCGCCAGTGCTTTCTCTGCCGGCGCGCAAGGAAAGAAAGCAAAGAAATTGACATCCAAAAAGAGCAGCAGTGGCGCGCTGACAGATTGCCCCCGGTCATCATCATCGGCTGCATCACCAGCTACCGCTCCCATTAACCCCTCCGTGGTGAAGGCGCTCCAGATGGCGAGTGCCAACGATGTTGTGCAGCAGCTTCGGGCAAACGCGAAGCCAACGGAGCTCCGCCTCTGACCGCCGTGGTTCAGCTGCGAGTAGACCCATCGAGGAGAAGAGGGGAGTGGGGCGAGCCAAGATGGGAGTCAATGGGGTTGGTGTGTGACCCCCTTACATGGCCAATGTCGCCCCCCTCCCCCCCATCCCCCGGCTGTCTTTGGCGGCATCCCTCTACTTGCCACACCCTTGGCTTGGCGTGTAAAATTGCGCCTTTGGGCTTGTATTATTGGCAGAGGGCAGGGGAGGGGGAGGGGCATTGCGGTGAAGTGTCAAAAAAAAGGGGGAGGAGGCAGAACGGGGCGGGAGGAGGGGTGCGAAGGAGGAGAAGCTGCAAGGACACATCCTCTGGGCTCGATGAGGGGGGGGGAGGGAGGGAGGGAGGCCCTCTCCCGTCCCGCCAGCCTTTTTTTTCCGCCAACTACTCTCGCTATTCATATTTTGTCAGTCGTAATCAATCGTGTCTCTCGCTTGTAAGTGGCTCGCACGCACGCATGCACACGCATACAAAAAAAAACATGCGAAATCAACACCGCTGGTACCGCATCTAAGTTGGAGGGGAGAAGGGGGGGGGGGCGAAGCCTCTCAGCAGCACCCTTCTCGTTATGCCCCCCCCCCCCCCCAACCTTTCCGTCTGCTGCCATCACCACGACCACCAGCGGTACCCGTCACTGAGTGGCCAGGTGATTCTTATGCGATTCTCAAGTGGGGGCGGGAAAGAGGAAGATGTCCACGCTAGACACACACACACACACACGCACACGCTGCCGACACCGGTGTATCATTCCTGTTGGCCTACCACACCTCTTTTCATTCACCTCCTCTGCTTGCCGCTTCACACTTCTTCGCTGTTCTCACATGCGCGGGAGCCCTTACGCGTGCCCGCAGCTTTTGTGTCGAGCGTCCGCTTTTACCATCGAACAACTCTCTATTATTTCACTTTCCCCCACTCCCCCCCTCCCCCCTTTGGTCTTTTGTTGTGTTCTCGTTACAGTTCTCAGTGTGTCCTCTCTGTGTGCCTTTTTTTTCCCCACCTTTACACCTCCCCCCAAACAACACAAACCCCAGCAGCAATCATGGCGGATCAGCTATCCAACGAGCAGATCTCCGAGTTCAAGGAGGCCTTCTCCCTCTTTGACAAGGATGGCGACGGCACCATCACCACCAAGGAGCTGGGCACCGTCATGCGCTCGCTCGGCCAGAACCCCACCGAGGCGGAGTTGCAGGATATGATCAACGAGGTGGATCAGGATGGTAGCGGCACCATCGACTTCCCTGAGTTCCTGACGCTGATGGCGCGCAAGATGCAGGACTCCGACTCCGAGGAGGAGATCAAGGAGGCGTTCCGCGTGTTTGACAAGGACGGCAACGGTTTCATTTCTGCTGCAGAGCTGCGCCACGTCATGACGAACCTCGGCGAGAAGCTCACCGACGAGGAGGTGGATGAGATGATCCGCGAGGCCGATGTGGACGGCGACGGCCAGATCAACTACGAGGAGTTCGTGAAGATGATGATGAGCAAGTAGGAGCAGGAGAGAGGGCGGGTGAGGCTGGGTTCCAGCTAAGTCTACCAGTGGAAGTCCGAGGTGGGACTTCCTTATTCCCCCCCTCCCCCCCTCCTGTGCACGCACGCACGCAGACCACCACCGCTTCCTCTCCGCATGTATCTACTCTTTGATTTTTTCTCCCCCTCTTGTAGGTGGAGGGGAGAGGGTTAATGGTGGTGCGATTTGTGTGTGTGCGTGCGTGCTGTCATGCGTTTTGTTTTGTTTTCTACTTCAGGATGTACGCGCGTCTGACACGGACTTTTTTTTTTTGGGGGGGGGGAAGGGAGGGGCAAAAGTGCATATCTTTGCATTTGTGTTGCCCCATCTCTTTTTTTTTCGGTGATGGGGCGGGCGGGGTGATGGTATCGTATGAGGGGGAAGTTTTCGTGTGTGTGGATGGATGGATGGACGGACGGGGTCCTGTGATTGGGTCACCTTTGGTATGGTCCATGCGTGCCTCGCTTTGTTCTCCTTTCCCTCCCTCCCCTCCCCTTCCCCTCCCTTCCCCTCCCTCCTCCTTCCCCAAACACTCCCCCATCAGAAAAGGGGCAAAAACTATTTTTATTCCCCCCCTCCCCTCCCCCCCCAAAAAAAAAACAAACAGAACCCCACAAAAGAATATTAAAAAAAGTGCGCGAGCGCCGAGTCGCATACAAAAGGCAATGTTCCCTCGACAGGAGGGGGGAATACACACACACACACACACACACACACACACGCCGACCTTCTCCCCCTCCATCTGTCCGTGCCTGTCTGTGTGTTTGTTGTGCTGCGCCACACTGCCACATGCGCGCTTCTCACCTTCTATCCCATCGCACAAGACGACCACAAGGAAAACGAAGGATAACCTCATCTCCTCGTGCAGGCATCTCACCATTCCCCCCCCCTTTTTTCCGGCTCTTTTTTGCAACACCCACGTTGCTGGGACACACACACACACACACACACAATAAAATCGCCATATCAAGTAGTTCTACATCAACGCTTCGCTGTTTTTTTTTCGTTGTTGTGCGTCTGTATTTCAAGCATCCTTCGAACTGCACTGAGGTCCACGATACAAAAAAACACGGTGAGGACTAGCTAGCTTTTCTCTTGTTCAACTAGCTCCCCTTTATACCCCCCCCAAACAAAACAAAACCCCAGCAGCAATCATGGCGGATCAGCTATCCAACGAGCAGATCTCCGAGTTCAAGGAGGCCTTCTCCCTCTTTGACAAGGATGGCGACGGCACCATCACCACCAAGGAGCTGGGCACCGTCATGCGCTCGCTCGGCCAGAACCCCACCGAGGCGGAGTTGCAGGATATGATCAACGAGGTGGATCAGGATGGTAGCGGCACCATCGACTTCCCTGAGTTCCTGACGCTGATGGCGCGCAAGATGCAGGACTCCGACTCCGAGGAGGAGATCAAGGAGGCGTTCCGCGTGTTTGACAAGGACGGCAACGGTTTCATTTCTGCTGCAGAGCTGCGCCACGTCATGACGAACCTCGGCGAGAAGCTCACCGACGAGGAGGTGGATGAGATGATCCGCGAGGCCGATGTGGACGGCGACGGCCAGATCAACTACGAGGAGTTCGTGAAGATGATGATGAGCAAGTAGGAGCAGGAGAGAGGGCGGGTGAGGCTGGGTTCCAGCTAAGTCTACCAGTGGAAGTCCGAGGTGGGACTTCCTTATTCCCCCCCTCCCCCCCTCCTGTGCACGCACGCACGCAGACCACCACCGCTTCCTCTCCGCATGTATCTACTCTTTGATTTTTTTCTCCTCCTCTTGTCGGTGGAGGGGAGGGGTTAATGGTGGTGCGATTTGTGTGTGTGCGTGCGTGCTGTCATGCGTTTTGTTTTGTTTTCTACTTCAGGATGTACGCGCGTCTGACACGGACTTTTTTTTTTGGGGGGGGGGGGGAAGGGAGGGGCAAAAGTGCATATCTTTGCATTTGTGTTGCCCCGTCTCTTTTTTTTTTGGTGATGGGGCGGGCGGGGTGATGGTATCGTATGAGGGGGAAGTTTTCGTGTGTGTGGATGGATGGATGGACGGATGGATGGGGTCCTGTGATTGGGTCACCTTTGGTATGGTCCATGCGTGCCTCGCTTTGTTCTCCTTTCCTTCCCTCCCTCCCCTCCCTCCCCTCCCTCCCCTCCCCCTTCCCTCCCCTCCCCTCCCCTTCCCCAAACACTCCCCCATCAGAAAAGGGGCAAAAACTATTTTTATTCTCCCCTCCCCCCCAAAAAAAAAACAAACAGAACCCCACAAAAGAATATTAAAAAAGTGCGCGAGCGCCGAGTCGCATACAAAAGGCAATGTTCCCTCGACAGGAGGGGGGAATACACACACACACACACACACACACGCCGACCTTCTCCCCCTCGATCTGTCCGTGCCTGTCTGTGTGTTTGTTGTGCTGCGCCACACTGCCACATGCGCGCTTCTCACCTTCTATCCCATCGCACAAGACGACCACAAGGAAAACGAAGGATAACCTCATCTCCTCGTGCAGGCATCTCACCATTCCCCCCCCTTTTTTTTCCGGCTCTTTTTTGCAACACCCACGTTGCTGGGACACACACACACACACACACACAATAAAATCGCCATATCAAGTAGTTCTACATCAACGCTTCGCTGTTTTTTTTTCGTTGTTGTGCGTCTGTATTTCAAGCATCCTTCGAACTGCACTGAGGTCCACTATACAAAAAAACACGGTGAGGACTAGCTAGCTTTTCTCTTGCTCAACTAGCTCCCCTTTATACCCCCCCAAACAACACAAAGCCCCAGCAGCAATCATGGCGGATCAGCTATCCAACGAGCAGATCTCCGAGTTCAAGGAGGCCTTCTCCCTCTTTGACAAGGATGGCGACGGCACCATCACCACCAAGGAGCTGGGCACCGTCATGCGCTCGCTCGGCCAGAACCCCACCGAGGCGGAGTTGCAGGATATGATCAACGAGGTGGATCAGGATGGTAGCGGCACCATCGACTTCCCTGAGTTCCTGACGCTGATGGCGCGCAAGATGCAGGACTCCGACTCCGAGGAGGAGATCAAGGAGGCGTTCCGCGTGTTTGACAAGGACGGCAACGGTTTCATTTCTGCTGCAGAGCTGCGCCACGTCATGACGAACCTCGGCGAGAAGCTCACCGACGAGGAGGTGGATGAGATGATCCGCGAGGCCGATGTGGACGGCGACGGCCAGATCAACTACGAGGAGTTCGTGAAGATGATGATGAGCAAGTAGGAGCAGGAGAGAGGGCGGGTGAGGCCGAGGTTACGTATCTCCTGCACACAGACAGGCTTGCAGGCACATATACGCGAAAGGGGAAAAGAGGAGGAGCGGTGGGGGTACACCTGTAGTCACAGCGGTCGAGTCAGGGCTTCATGAGCATGCCCAGGGGGACACACGGACATACGTACATACGCGAGCCAAAAAAGGTAGTGGTGAAGCAACAGTGAGGACAACTGTTGCCTGCATATTTATGTTTTGTATGTGTGCTTTCCTGTGGGATTTTGGGCTATAGAGGGCAGAGACGGAGATCCCGTACTCGGAGCGTTTTCCTCCTTCCCTCTGTATGGCCTTCTGACTCTTTGAGACGGTCTGTAGGGCGGCCGCTCGGCATTTTTTGCGTGCGTCTGTGTGTGTGCAGGTGGATATGTGGGTTTGGTGGAAAGGACGAGACCGGAAAGAGGGAAGGCGCTGCTTGGATGTGCATTCTGGCGATTGCCGCCCTCCTTTCCCTCCCCCTCCCCCCGTTCCGATATTCATTGCACTCACACCCCTTTGTCCGCCTTCCCCCCTCCCCCGGTAACCATCACCACACCCTTGCCGTGCTGCGGCCGCCTCCCTGCTCACTTTCTTCGCACCCCTCTGAACGCATGAATGGCAGCGGCTAATGAAGGAGGGGGAGGAGGGGGAGGGCATTTAGAGACGCACACGCACACACAAAAGAGAAAAGATGTATTATGTTTCTTTGTTTTTTAATGTGTCAACACCCGCTTGCCTCCCCACCTCCTCCCCCCCCTGCGTTGATCTCCACTTATCCCCTTCAATGTGTTTTCACCCAAACACAGCAACACATACGTAAGGGACACGGAGGAGGTGGGGTGTGACGAGCCGGGGAAAGTGTTTTGTTTTGTTTTGTGTTTGTGTGTGTGTGTGGTGTTCGTGAAAGGACGGCGTGTGTGAAAATGAGAAGAGACAAATGCCCCCTTCCCTCCCTTCCCCTCCCCCCCCCCCCTTGAAGGTGGGGAGGGTGGTGGAGGGAGGGAGGGAGGGGGGGGGGGAGAAGAGGGTTGGCAGTGGTGGTGACACCATCTCCTCTCCTCCCCTTCCCATCTCCCTCTCCCCCAAATTTCACTTTTCTCTTTTTTTTTCCCTCCCGGTTATGTTTTAGTCCTCTCAATGGCGAGGGACGTTGACGTTGTTTTGTACCTTCTCTTCTTGCTTTTTCCCTTTTTTTTTGTGAGTGTGTGCTCCCCTCCCCCCTCCCCCCGCTTACCCCCCCGGGGGGAGGGGGAGGAACAAGGGTATTTATGTATACACACACACACATATTATATATATATATTAGATACATGTATATGCGTATAGGTGCGCGTGTCTGTTATGGAGATGTGTAAAAAAAAATGAGCGGAGGGGGCTACATATATATATATATATATATGTTTATATTTGTTGCGTACATGCATGGGTATCGGTGCGTCTGGGTAAAGGATGGGGCAGTTCGCATCCCCCCTTTCCCCCACCCACCCACTTAGGTCTCCCTCACGAACACCGTCGTCTTGTCGACTGTATCCCCCCCCCCTCCCTCCCCCTCCCCATTTCTCCCCCCATCTCTCCCCCCTTCCCAACAACTGTCTTCACCACCACCCGTCTACGTTCTCTCTGCACATTTATTTCTTTATTTTTGTCTATATATGCACGTGTGTGTCTGTGTTGTGTGTTCTGCTCGGTTGCGTATGTGTGCGCGCGCCCACTTTGAGCGTCCGCATTTGTGAACCGCTACGAATCCCTGCCCATCCAGCTCTATAGCAGTCAATCTCCCCCACCCCCCAAAAAAAAATCGTCCGCCTCAGCAACTTCACAACCTTCATCAAGCACAAGACGAAGCGGGCAGAATAGATAAAGAGGCCAAGTACACCAATGAGCAGCCGCCCCAAGGGATCACGAAGCCCTCCTCAGCCATCGCAGCCCCCTCCCCTGCCGCCACCGCCGGCCGCTAATGTACACCATGCCAGCGTCTCCGGCTTTTCCAGCCCCATCTACCGTGGTGTGCTGAATCACGGTGCTTCGGCCGAGCTGCAGGAGGGCTATCGCATTCTGACCAACGGTCAAAAAGCAAACTTTATCAGCGACAAGGACATCTACAAAACTGTTCAAAGCTGCGGTCTTCACACCACTGAAGAGGAGGTGAACGATTTGCTGCGCGTCGTGCACCAGGATGAGCGCACGCTCGGGTTGGAGTTTTCTGAGTTCATGATACTAATGACGAAGGAGATCGACGATAAGTCGATAGAGGAGATGCGGAGCGCCTTCCGAGTGCTGGATAAGAAGAACACTGGCACCATCACCAAGAAGCAGTTCGCTGAGCTCTTTGTTTCCTCGGGCGAGCACAGCAGCGCTGAGGAGCTGGAAGAGTTTATGCTCCTGGCCGAGGCTTCAGAGGAGGAGGATGTGGTGGACTACAACAAGCTCATCACTGAGCTCGCCATCCGACTCAATAAAATGTAGGTATCGTTTCATAGTGGTGGTGGTGGGGGGGGGGAAGGGGAGGCTTGAGGCGTCTGTGCATGGCTCAGTAGAGAGCAGGTGTGTCCGTACATTGATGGAGCACTGCATCGCGGTATGTAGGGGACTTCAAGTGCAGAGTGCGTGGAGACGCTCTGCATCACCGCCTTCCCCTGGAATTTCTCTTTTTTTTTGATTGCTCCACTCCGCTTTTTTTTTTTTGGTTTGGCATATGTGTGATGACACACGCACCTATACACATCTGTTGTACTTCAACGTTGTTGTGTATATTGATGTGTGCGATTACGCTACATCTGTGCACTGAAGCACGCATCCCATGTGCTCCCTCCCCTTTCCTTCCTCCCCCTCTCCACAGTTGGCGGCGACCCCGTCTTTTTCGCCCTCAAACTTTCTCAGCTATTCCCACACTTCCTCATCTCCGTTCACATGCACACGAACACACACACACACACACACGCACCACCACCACCACCACCACCGTCATCTCGTCTCCCCCCCCCTTGTACATGTTGTAGTGTTTCTCTATGCAGTCATGTGCGCTTTTTAAAAAAGTCTCGGCATTTTTTTTTTCTCGGGCGGGAGAGTCTGCTTGTTGCCTCTTGCCATCACTTGCTGCACCCACGTTTCGGGGGCATATCTGCATTTCTCTGTATCCCCTTCTCTTTGTCTAGGATGTCTGGGACGTGCTCTATCTGATCAAACTTTTTTTCTTGCCCATTTTTTTTTTTTTGCGTGCACAAAACGGTGGGAGTCCCCCCTTCCTCCCCCCCCCTCTCTCCAACCCGCGATGGTGAAAACGCGTGCTGTGTTCGATGATCTTTTTTTTCTGTATTGGATACGTGGAGACCTGCGCATATGCGCTCAGCTCTCTCTCTCTCTCTCTTTGGTGCTCAGAGACAATCTGTAGCCGCTCTGTCTGCTTAACCTAATTTCCTGCATCCTCGTTCCAATGTGCTCCTACTCTGCCCGTCTTACACTTAACCTTCGATACCTCGGCAAATAAATATACATATATATATATATATAAATATATACATACACACACACATATATATACTCACATATATACATATATACATATATTTATACATATTTGAACACAGAAGAGTGTCAAGGTGTTTTGTTGCCCTATCCCACCTCCAAAAAGTGTATCCCGTGTTTTCTTCCGTCTACAACAGTACACCCCCCCTTCTTCCCCCCCCCTGAAAGGAGAACCGTAGACACCATGCAGATTTTCGTGAAGACACTGACCGGCAAGACGATCGCGCTCGAGGTCGAGTCGAGTGACACGATCGAGAACGTGAAGGCCAAGATCCAGGACAAGGAGGGCATCCCGCCGGACCAGCAGCGCCTGATCTTTGCCGGCAAGCAGCTGGAGGAGGGCCGCACGCTGGCGGACTACAACATCCAGAAGGAGTCCACGCTGCACCTGGTGCTGCGCCTGCGCGGTGGCCTGATGGAGCCGACGCTGATTGCGCTAGCCAAGAAGTACAACTGGGAGAAGAAGGTCTGCCGCCGCTGCTACGCCCGCCTGCCCGTGCGCGCCACGAACTGCCGCAAGAAGGCCTGCGGTCACTGCTCCAACCTGCGCATGAAGAAGAAGCTGCGTTAAGTGGCGATGGCTGTGTCGTTGCGCTAGACCCCCCCCCCTCATTCCTTTCCCACTTTTTCTTCCACCTCGCCAACTACACTTCCTCCTTCCTTTTTTTCTGCATCTCCCTCCACTACCGGTGCTCTTGCGCTCTCTGTATGTTCGGCGCTGGGGTGACGTGGCCAACACTCGTCCAACACAGCGACGGCCTGGAAGGAAAATGTGGGAGGGTGCTTGAGGTAGAGGAAGGGAAAGGCGGGCAGCCAAGAAGAACGGTCATGATGAGCAAGAGGGGATCCCCCCTCCCCCCCCGACAGCATAAAAAGAGTGTTGTGGGGTGCAGACACATCTTTGCCCCCCCCCCCTACGTATTGTGTGTATAAGTGTGTACCCAGTACAGAGGAGGGGAGAGAGGGGGGATAGGAGCTTAGCACTTTTGCTCAGAGGCTCATCACCCTCACTTTTCTTCTCCCCCCTCCTCTTCCTCCTCCTTCTCCTCTTCCTCTTGTGCTTTGAAAGGGGGTCACTCGCTGCTGCCGTCGCCCTTACCCTCACCCCTCCCTTTTTACATTTCAAAGCGTTGACGCAAAAAAAAAAGGAGGGTGATGTGCTTGCGTGTGTGTGTGTGTGTGGAGGGAGGGGGGGTTACTGTGTGTACTGTGCGCTCTGTCCTCTCTCCTCTCTCTTCGTTTTCTATTTTTCCCCACTAATTTGTTATTTCTGGTGTGTTTTATTCCCCCCCTCTCCCCCCCAATATCTGACGGGTGTCTACTGGGCCGTGTGTGTTGTTGTTGTCTGTTGCATCAGTATACACGGCACAGGATGCACACAACACAGGCCCACTTTATCCCCCCCTAAAAAAAAAACAAACGGCATGGCCTCGCTGAGAAGCGGCCTGTGCCACCTCTGCTCCTCCTCGGTCACTGCTCATTCCGTATTAATATATATAAATATATAAATATATATATATATACGTATAGGGATTTGAAGTTTATTTTTGCGGCCCGGCGTAGTTATTCCTACCAAATCCCATCGATTGAGTGCGCGCGCACGAGGGTTCCCCTTTATCATGCAATCTTATCTCCACCTGGCCTCCCCCCCTTCCCCCGCCTCCCCTCTCTCTCTTCAGAAGCGCAGTGACGGTTGAAGCAAAGGAGAGGGTGACCCCCCTACCCCCCCTCCCAAAAACACCACCACCACCACCACCACAGAAAAACTCGCATAGGAAGAACGTGTGCAAACAGCAACGACGAGAAGGCGCCAACATTTCACTCGCTCTCTTGTGAAGTGTTTTCGGTCCACCCCCTTCTTTCTTTTTCCCCCTCCCCTTTTTTTTTTGCTGCGGCTGCTGCTTTTTCACACAGACACACACACACACACACACGCAAACGATCCACTGGCGCAGATTGGGGTTCCACGTGGCTGGGAGGAGAAAAAAAAACAGAAAAATAAACGGTGAAGCAGCTCACACGATAGCTTGCTCTAGATCTATTCATCTGTGTGTGTTGTGTGAATCACTTCTATTGGTTCGCCCCCCTCCTCTTCTTCGCTACATTTTTCTCTCTCGCTTGCTTTTATTGGAGGTATATATATATATATATATATATTGTAGTCGTCGTTGTACACACACTCCCCTTTCCCCCCTCCCCCTCCCCCTTCTCGGAGTTTTTGTGTTTTTTTTTTGTAGATCTCTTTTTTTTTACATATAATATTTTATAATTGCGTATTGTACAGATTTTTCTCAGATCGGGAGAGAAAAAATTTTTTTTTACGCACACAGACACAGACACAGTCACAGACAGACACAGACACAGGAGAGGGAGGGTTAGCGATATATATATATATACATGTATATATTGTAGTCGTCGTTGTACACACACTCCCTGTGTTTTCACTTGATCTCGCACCCTTTCACCTTTCCCTCTTCACCTTTACCCCCTCCCCCAAGCCACACAAAACTCTTCAACTGTTGTTGTGTGTTTGTGTATTTTTCTTTCCTTTTCCTTTGCGCTTCACTTGTACAGGTGTTTCTGAACTCCGACCCCCGACCCCCCTCCCCACTCCTTTCCCCGCTCTCTATAAAAAAAAATGCAGGCGTCTCCCTGGAGGACTCCCTTCTTTTTGTTATTCGAACTCTGCGGTGCCACCACCCCCCCCCCCTTCTCTTCCCTTCCCTTCTCCTCACCCTCCGTGTGTGATCGCCCTCGACTCTCTGCATTTGAGACGGTCGTCGTGTAACCTGCCGTTTGTGTGGGCATTCAATCGCAGGGCTTTGTTTCTGCTTCATCGCCGCTAACGATGCGTGGTGCCATCTTGCGTCCGTCGTGCGTGCTGCACGCCGCATTGCTTTTCTCGTCCTCCGCGGGCTTACACCATGACTCAGCCGGCGAGGCGGCCATGGTCGGCGACGAGATGTCGTCCACAGCCGCTGCGTCGCTATGGCTGCAGAATTCGGAGTTGCACCACGCTGCCGCTGCGGTCATGCACACACAGCAGGCGGATGCGGCGGGCGCAACAGCAGCAGCGCAGGACCATGAGAGTGCACTGGTCGTGCTTGGAGATAACAGCACCACCAGTACCAACGGCCATGTGGACTACTTCATGGGCGGCTTTGGCCCTTGCCACCTCGCAGAGGTCGCCGTGGTACCAGAGAGTGCGCGCGTCAGGGCTCATGGACCTCGTGGCCACATGCACAAGCTGCATACGGCTGCAGCCCCTGTGGGTGCGTCGTTTTCCTCGGAGCCCGTGCCGGCAGCCGCCTCCGCTGCGCTGCCACGGCGCGCCGGAGACGACGGTGAGGTTGTAGTAGCGAAGCGGCCAGTAATCACGAAAGCGCGTCGGATCCGTCTTGCTTCTGCTGCTGCGCAAGCGGCCGAGGTGCTTCAGGCGGTGGGCAGCCCTGCCACTGCACTTTTGCTCAGTCAGCGAGTGCAACAGTTGCAGGCTGAAGAGGCGTTGCTGAACGCGTCGCTCCAACGCCTCAAAGCTGAGCGTGACTTGGCAACAGTGCGGCACACCTGTGGTGAGGAGCTGAACAACTACCGCCATGGCGTGCAGCAACGCGAGCAGCGGGTCGTACGCGCCGCCATGACCGACGACACGCGCTTTCAGGATCCCGTCGTCAGTTACTCACAGGAGAGCGGAGACGACACGCTGCAGACGCTCTCGGAAGCTGATCTGTTGGGGATGCCCGCCACTGCTGATGCGGAGGCGGCTGCGGCTTCGGCAGCAGCAACAGCGACTGTGGCGAGTAGGGCAGTGAAGAGAAGCAACAGAATTTCGCATGCAGATCCCAAGGTGCCCTCGGCAAGAAAACGGTGGCCTCACGATGTGAGAGCAGCTGGCGTCCACAAGACCAAAGCGGCACCGAAGCCCCCCTCATGGAGAGGGGCTAAACCAGGCGCTCCCCATCGCAAAAGTCTCTGGCCGCCTAAGCAGATGCCCGTGAGGGCGCGTGGGACATCGACTGGGAAGCAGCTCTCTATTGCACGTGCACGCAAGCACCAAGCCAAGACACCTTTGCGCATGAAGGAGAGGAGGCCGACCTCTTCAACCAAAGCTACCGCAGCGAAGATGTCCAGGAAGTACAGGGGTGTCAAGGCGAAGACGCCAGCGGCAGCGATCAAGGGCGTCGTGCGGGGGCAGAGAATGAAGGCCGCCTCAGCAGCCGCAAGGTTGTCGAGAACCCCATCACTGGCGCGGGCCAAGCCGCAAAGGGGGTCACGAGCACCTGCGAAGGGGAAGTCCGCGACGGTGCCACCCGCCAAGTCATCGAAGTCGAAGGCCACCAAGGCCGTTCCGAAGAAATCTGCAGGCAGAAGGCGCTAGAATTGGGCACCTCCCCGAATGCCAAAGCATCAGCAACGCTGACAACGATGATGCGCATGCCAACAGCTTTAACATTTTCGGAGAGGGACAAGGAGTTGAGAAGTGCAGAACAAGCAGACAGAGTTTTTTTTTTGGGGGGGGGGCGTGTAGAGAGTTACTGAACGGAGGAGGAGAAACAGGAAGAGAGATGACCCATGTACAGGTCTATGTGCATGTGTCTTCCTCCCTTTCCCCCATTGCTCTTTCTGCATTGATATTCTCTTCCTCTACGTTGTACACCTCGTTTTTTTTTTTGGTGCACACATTCGCCTCACGGTGTGCGTGTCCCCCCCGTCTTTTCTCCCCTGACCAATTCTTCCATCTATATATTTATATATATTTTATATGATATGCCTACACTCCCTCCTGTAACGTCTCTCTCTCTCATGACCACCACCACCACCACCACCACTTTCTCCATTATCTGTGCGTGCGAGTATGCTCGTGTACGTGTGCGTGTATGTGTGAAAGAGCAACCAGAGGCAATCCCCCAAAAAAATTATCCTCTTCCTCCTCCTCTTCCGCCCCAAATCCGCGTTTGCTCTTCTCTGCATGTGTGTGTGTGTGTGTGTGTGTGTGTGAGCGCTGTTCGTAATGCTCCACAGTTCGTACTTTTGCCTTCACTCCCCCCCACCACCCCTCATCATTTACTCTCCCGCCCCCCCCCTTCCCCCTGCATCGGATGACCTCCACCCCCTCCCCACGCCGACAAGCCCACTCACTCCAATAGCTATCCCACATGACACCAAGCTTCTTATAGCAGCTTTGTGCACTCGACTTTTTTTTTTCGTTTTTTCTATCTGCCAGTCAACGATAAAGGGCTTCGGTGACTGAAGTTTCCTAGAGCCCCCCCCTCCCCCTCGTTCCCGCTCGCTTATGTATTCGTTCAACCTCACCTCAAGCCGTAAGACCGCCGTCGGTGACTCCACGGAGTTAGGGCCACCAGCGGTGAAGCACGTTATACGAGCACCGTCTGAGCTGCCACCTCCTGAGCCGTCACCGAGAGACGAGTCAGGGGTATCGGGTAGTGACAACAACAACAGCAAGGACGACGACGGCGGCGGCGGCTGCGACGATGTGGTGCCGATAATATCCCACGCACGCACTGATCAGCACCCCGTGCATGTGCATAACCTGGCTTCGTACACGCTGCTGCGCGAAGCTGCAGACTGGCATGTCGAGGTGCTGCGTGAAAGAGAGGAAAAGAAGCAGCGAGCCCTTGCCCAGCTGGAGGCCACCAAGCTCGAGGAGCAGCGGCACCGTGATGCGCAAGAGGAGAAGACAAAGAAGGAGATGCAGAGACGCCGGCTGGAGCGGGAGAAGGAGCGCGCGGAGGCGCGTGAGGCACAAGAGATATCTAACTTTCAGGATAGCAGCACGCAGTTGCTGCAGAACCAGCTGTGGCTAATGGAGTTGGGGAAGTCCGTCACGCAAGTGGATGCGCAGCGCAGGGCGCACGTGCGCGAGCAGCTCTACAAGAACTCTTCCAGTCGCAAACAATTAAGCGGAAGTCACGCAAGTGTGTCCAGCTGGCCCAGCACCAACGTCAGCGGCTACCATGTCTCCGCGCCGTCCACAGAGAACGACCTGCGCCGAGCAGCAGAGGCAACTGAGGAGGCGTACGTCCGCCTCAGCCTTTCCTACCGCAGCAGGGCACAGCGCTCGTCTACTGCCGCAGCGATTCTCGAACCCGACGATATCACCAGCAAGGGGCGCTCTCGGCCGCAGGCGGCCACTCGCACCACCACGGCGCTCACCTCGTCAACAGCACCCTCGGAAACGTTCCAAACCGCCACTGGCACACTGTCGCCATCGCCAGCTGCGCTGACACAAACCGCCGCCACAGACCCCGTCCCCTTCCGTCCAAAGCAACCCATGTTTACTCACACGTCGACGGAGAACATGGGCAAGCACGCCAATGCCATCCCGTATACATACATACCTGAGTACTTTGACAGCTCTTCTACCACTGCTACCGTCGCTAAGGTGGATTCTCCACGCCGTGCCGGAAAGCCGCACTCGAAGCACCAGACCGATGCTGTGATGCCGCTCCCCCTTTCCCCGACACCAGTGAGCCGAGACGTCAGCGGCCTGCTACAAGCGAAGTATTATCCGTG
Source organism: Porcisia hertigi (assembly GCF_017918235.1). Lineage (NCBI taxonomy): Eukaryota > Euglenozoa > Kinetoplastea > Trypanosomatida > Trypanosomatidae > Porcisia > Porcisia hertigi. The sequence goes on from NC_090568.1 coordinate 345,144, forward strand.
GTCTATTTACAGCAATGCTGCCTTGTGCGAATCGATGCTGCCACTGTCGCCGCCGCCCCGAGAGGCGTCGTTGCCGGTGCGCCGGTGGGGAAAGAGAGAGCTGCGTGACACCATGTTCGGTCACTGCATTCGGCCAGACGGCACGATCGAGGACCAATGCGAGCGCAAGAAGCAGTTCGCAGCGTATATCGGCTACACTACACTGCCGCGTGACAACGCTACAGCGACTTCGAACAACCCTGTGGAACCACAGGTGCCGCTGCACTTTAGCAAACGGATGGACGTATGGCTATGAGCCTCTCAGAAAAGATGCAATATTTGTGTGTGTGCCGAATACAAAGAGGAGGGCGGGGACGGGAAGGTGTGGCATTTCCGTGAGTCTGTGCGTGCGTGCTGCACAGTTTACCCTCGCCCATGTCCCCCCTGTCCTCCTCCCCACACTACTTCGCTCTGAGTCCTCGGCTCCGCCCCTCCCGTGTGTGTGTGTGTGTGTGCTTGGTGGTGATGAGGGGCTAATACGTATATCAAATTCTTTTTTTTTCGTCTGTATCCAATGTACACTATGATCAGTGTGGGTGTTGAGTACGCTCGCACGTGGGGGAGGGAGGGGATGGAGGGTGCGGGGCGGGGCGGGGCGGTGTGTGCATCCGCATACCAGCATTCACCCCCCATCATTGACGCGAAGCTGATGTTATGCTGAGGCAACCACCCTTCTCGACCGCCCTCCCCAATTCTCGTAGCCGGCACCCAACCTTTTATGTATTTTACTTACTTACTTCCTGTACACTTCTACACAGATATGCGGCACCCTCCAGCTCGGGGGCGCACACAAATACACAAGCACAGACACGGACACGCGAGCGTGTGTGTTTGAGGGAGTGAGAGAGGGAAGGGGGGGTTGGTGAGTGGAATCACCGCAGCGGGTGCTGAAGGTGCTTCTCACTAAATGTGTGTGTGTGTGTGTGTGTGTGTGTGGGGGGTGGGGGGTGGGTGGGGGTGAGTGGGTGGGGGGGGGCATCTCATAGATGTTCAACGAACATCTTTGGTCGCTGCACGACTTTGGGGGTGATGGCGTGTGTGCGTTCCCCAATGCAGCGATTTAGGGGGTTGGTGGTGGCAGTTCCACTTGGGGCGCTGAAGGCTTTTCGAAGGCGAAGAACTTGGAGGAGAGGGGTTATATACCTGAGGAAGGCCTTGGCGGGGTGGTGGGGAGACGGGCGGGGGTTACCCCACGCGTTACACCCCGCGTCGTCACAGCCTGCCGCCCCCCTCCTCCTCCTCCCCTCTTCCCCCCGGATTGCAGCGTTCTGTGTAAGCTCTCCTTTAGAGTCCATTCTCTTGTCCCCCACTCTTTTCTTTTTTTCTGCCCGATACCACATTTGTATACATGACTTCGTATCCCACAGGGCAGCTATGAACTCATATGTGAAGCGCTACGTCGGGTCTAACCCAAGGGTCCAGCAGCTTGTCGGCTTCAAGCGGGCATGCGACCGGCGCCTCGTGGTCGGCTCCACGCTCGCAGCTCTCGGGATCTACTGTTTGGTGTATCTTAGCGAGGAGAAGGAGCGCAACCGCCGCCATGCTTCCATCAAGAAGGATATCGAGCGAGAGCGATGGAGAGCTCGGGAGCTTGGCTTGGCGGCGCCGACCGACGACGGGTTTGCGGAACGCTACGAGAAGCAATAAAAGAGGGGAGATGCGCGCTGGAGAGCGAAAAAGGCACGTGATGGGAAAAGAAAAGCTTCGTTCTTCCTTCGTTATTTGTGGTGGATGCAGAGAGTATGTTCACGCATGCTGTGTGTGCCCCCCCCCCCCTCCCCCGTGGCGGTGCTCGTGTCACACACTCACACACACACACCTATCTTTTCGTGGGCCGTTGCAAGTTTGCAGAGACGTGTGAAAGGAAAAGGGGGGCCGTAGATTGCCAATTCAAGGCGTGGGGTGTCGCCAGGCATGCCAATATCACCATATGACACACCTTCGCTCACCCTCCTCCCTTGACTGGGAGCGTCCAGTGTGAGTGCATCGGGCATTTGACTGCTCGATAGAGGGTGAGTGAGCGGGACATGTTCTCCCTCCCCCCCCCCCCCCAGGCAGCAGGGGGTCGCGATATTTATGAACTCTCGCTATGCGGTGACATGCATGATCAATATGCTGGGGGGGGGGGGATATCCCCACCCCCTTCTCCCACTCCATGCCCTCCACTCTATTCGTTACTTCATGCCCCCTCCCCCAAAAAGGCCATTCCGGGACCTTGACTGACTGAACTCGGACTCCCTTGGGAGCTCCAACTCAAACCTGCACATATACGCATACCACTCCCCCCCCCTGCTTCCCATTTGCAGCGATGACTGCCGCCTCCGCGCACACGCCCGCCCTTCCCGCCTCTCTGGATTATCCACGCATCAAGCTGCTTGCCATTGGCGATGTCGGCGTAGGCAAGAGCTGCTTTATCAAGCGCTACTGTGAGGGTCGCTTCGTTACCAAGTACATCCCCACCATTGGCATCGACTTCGGTGTAAAAAAGGTGGAGGTGAACAGAGCGGCAGTTTTGCAGCAGCGCAGCAGCCGACCACTATCCTCATCGGGTAGGACAGAGAAGAGCCATGCCATTGGTGGCGGTGGCCCCTCCACTATTCCAACCGCAGTGCGAGTGAATTTCTGGGATGGCTCCGGCGACGAGGACTATCGCGAGATCCGCAACGAATTCTACGAGGCCGCCCAGGGCGTGCTGCTGATGTACGATGCCTCGAATGCACAGAGCTTCGCCGCTCTGGAAAACTGGTGGGAAGAGTTGAACATGTATTGCGAGGGGATATCGTCCGCAGGCTCAAGCGGTGACCAGGCCCATGGCGATGCTTCCTCTGGCGGCGCGGCAGCCGCTCGCAACGGTGGGAAGCGAAAGTCTGTTCCCACAATCACAGGTAGCACCGCTGCTGGAAAGGCGGTGGGGCGCACCGACGGGAGGGCGCCGGTGGTGGTTCTTTGCGCGAACAAAACAGATGACACAGTGGTTCCCGGGGCCGCCGCACCGCGACCGCGAGCCGTGAGTGAGGAGCAGGGGCGTGCCTGGGCACGTGAGCATGGCTGTGCCGCATACTACGAGACAAGCGCCAGCACGGAGAAAAACGTGAAGGAGGCAATCGAGGATTTGGTGGTTCGGGTGGTCGCCACGTTTATGTGATCGCATTTGTTTTTTAGTGTTTCTTTGCAGCTTGCTCGACACTTTCTGCTTCCAATCCGTCTAATGATAGAGAATGAAGGAATGAATTAGGGCCAGCGAAGAGAAACATGCACATGCGATTTTTATTTTAGGGGGCGGGAGCCGGGACACCCACATGCGCACACAAACGTTGGTACTGCAGAAGTGTTCGGCGGGGTTGCCGCCGGCTTTCTCTCTCCCCCCCCCCCTCCCCCTGATGGTGTCTGCATGGATGTAAGTTATGAAACCACAGAAGACCAAGACAAGCCTGCGTATTGCAAAAAAAAAAAGAGGAGGCATGGAAGAAGAAGAGGGGCTGATGTGCAGCGAAGACATCTCCGACAACGAATGAGAGTGATATTTTACTCTGTCTGTGTGTGTCTGCCTCACAAGGCACACATGTTTCAATTCGCATGGGTGCTGAGGTTTGCCCAGCACAGCTATCGGTCTGCTGGCGGTGCACACCGCATTGTATGTAGTGACTCTTCTGTGTCGTTTTTCTTTTTTCCCTTTCATTCTTTCCGGTTATCGTGAGTGTAATGATCGTGTGCGGTGGAGCGCTCCACTACACACTCCCACATCTGCCGATGCTCACTTATTTCTCTCTTCCCTCTCTACAACCTCCCCCTCTCCTCTTCAACACACATCCACACGCACGTGCACACACGCAGTGCGCGTACACAGCACTTTCGATATATACATATATATATATCGCTTTTTTTTCATATCGCTGCTATCACCACCACCGCCGTCTCCTCTTCCTCCAAGAAAATGAATGCCCGAAAATTTGCCTCTGAGTATGTCTCAAGCCACCTGAATGGGCTGACAGTGCTGGCGTCTCTTGCGGGCCGCCCTGCCACCACCACCGTAGGGAGCAGCGGGGGCGGCAACACCGCCCCAAGGCCCGTCATTTGCACTCACAACGGCGGATTCCACTGCGACGAGGCGATGGCGTGCGGTCTGCTCCGCCACGTCCCCGAGTACCGAGAGGCCACCATCTTGCGCACACGCGACCGGAAGGAAATCGACGCTTGCGACATCGTCGTGGACGTCGGTGCCGTCTACGACGCTGACAAGAACCGCTATGACCACCATCAGGCCAGCTTCCATGGCACTATGACAACACCAAAGAAAACATACGCGACGCGTCTCTCCTCTGCCGGCCTCGTGTACAAACATTTTGGTCGGCAAATCATCCGACGATACATTGAGGCGGCGCTGCATCCTTCCTCATCCGTTCGCGCAGCGGTGTTGGCCATGACAGGCTGGTCGGATACCCGTACCGGCGTCTCGGACGCGGAGCTGGATGTCCTCGAGGATGCCCTCTACGCGAATTTCGTGGAGCAGGTGGACGGCATTGACAACGGTGTGGAGTGCTGGGGCCTCGCCGACCCAGCCACCGGGGTTCTCGTTCCCAACTACAAGCAGAGCACAAACCTTTCACATCGCATTGGTCAACTGCAGGCTTACTGGAACGAACCAGAGAACGGCGACGTTGTGGCGGAGAACGCGAATTTTGCGGTCGCGGTGGAGATGGCAGTATCCGAGTTCTTCCAGGCTCTCACGTACCTCGCCTTCAGCTGGCTGCCTGCCCGCTCCATTGTTGAGGCTGTCTTCCAGCACCGCCACGAGTTCGCCGAGAGTGGCAAGCTGATGGTGTTCAAGGACACAAAGATGTGTCCATGGAAGGACCACCTCTTTGAGCTGGAGAAGGAACACAACTGCTTCGGCACCGTGCTTTACGTGGTGTTTTCAGATGGCAAAGGCTGGCGTGTGCAGGCTGTGCCCAAGACGAGCACCAGCTTCGATATCCGCAAGCCACTGCCGTACCGAGGCCTCCGTGACGAGGAGCTGAGTGCCGCCTCCGGCATCGAGGGCGGTGTCTTCGTGCACGTCTCCGGCTTTATTGGTGGCATGAAGACGTTCGATGGTGCCATGGCACTGGCGAAGCAGGCCCTTGTGGTGGATTAGGGGAGGGGGGGGGGAGGTGTCTCAGAGGGGGGTTGTGGCTGCCCTTGAATTGCGTGGAGCTGTGTACGTGTGTGTGTGTGTGTCATCTCCAACACCACTTGTGTTGGGTACGCATATATTAGATAATTATTTCCTTAAGAGCTTATTGAAACGTCTCCCCCCTTTTTTTAAAGGGCATGCGTGAGGTGTTCCCTTTATGGTGGTGGTGGTGATGGTGTGTAGGTGGGGTTGGGGGCGGGGGTGGGTGGGGGAGAGGAGGAGGAGGAGGTCAGCCTTTGTAGTATGCGCACGCGCGCGCATTCACCACCCCGTCTCCTCCCTTCCCCCCCCCCCCCGAACGAACCGCTGCGCAGCCACCCCACCATTACGATGATTCTTATAATAAAGCAGCAGCGACGGCACACCTCCTCCATGCCCTTCTTCCCTGCCGATGGGATGGAGTGTGTGTGTGTGTGTAGGCAGACACGAAAGATCTACTTGAAAAAGAAAATGCAGGAGGAAACACTAAAGCTCATTTTTTCTGCCACCGGCCGGCTGATGCAGACTCTTTTTTTTTTATATTGAGATGGAGGAGGAGGAGGGGGGGGAGAGGCGTCTTGCATTCTGTGGCAGTTGTCGTTTGGTTTGGCGTGCACACACCCTTCTTCTCGATCTCCCTCCTGTAAGGCGCATACACGCACCCATGCAGGCCTCGCGTCACGAGTCGCACTCTCCGTGGACGCACGCGGTTGCCCCTCCCCCCTCCCTCCCAATCCATGAAGCTGACGGAGCGCATACACTTGCTTTCTCCACAAACGGAGAGGGTGTACCCTTGTTTTTCCTGGGGAGGGGAAAGGGCGACTTTACAGCCAATAGAGTCAGCGTGGAGGCGGTGGGGGGGGAGTGTAGGGGTGAGCGAAGTGCTTGCACATCCGCCCTCGATGCGGTCTGGAGGGCATATTATGTCAATCACTTTGTTTTAACATCCTCTGGCTCCCCTCCTCTCTCTCTCTTTCTTTCTCATCGCCCCACCGGTTTATTTGGCTTATCTCCCTCAAAAACTCTTTGTCGCTTTTGCTGCCCGTTTTTTTTTTCCAGTCCACTGTTTGCTCTCGGGGGGAGGGGCAGCTGTTCTACACACATATATACGCATCCCACACACCGATACAGGTGTGTGTGTGTGTGTGTGTGTGCGTGGCAAACCGACGCACTCCGTCTCGTGTGTGTATCTACCGTTTTTCTTCTGGCGCCTTCTGTTCCCAGGCTCGAAATGGCGGGTGTACCGACACGGCTTGCTGTCGTGGGGTGCAGCTGCTCGGCTTCCACTTCGGTGTGGTCGGCCTCTTCTGCACGGAGCTCCAACATGCGAATTTCTCGAAGCCGCGACAGTCTCTCGCTCTCTTCCCTTCTGTGGTCGCCGAACCGGTGTCAAGTGCGCACTTTGATTGTGCCGCGTCAGCTGAAGGCATATGGTGGTACCTTCAGTCAGTCGATCGGCGAGCGTGTTAACCACGCCGCTAGTCACGAGGTTTTGCAGAGTCTCTCCCCCTCGCGCACCGCCCAGTCGCCGCTCCTCGCGAAGCCTGTCAAGACCAAAATGGTGGATAACTTTGTCGACATGCTCGTCACTCCGGCGCTCCAGGAGGCGCTTGCCGACATGGGCGTATCCACGCCATCACCGATCCAGCAAACCGCCATCGAGGCCGTACTGCAGCGCAAGAATACTGTGATCGCCGCCCCTCATGGGGAAGGGAAGACGTTGGCCTACTTGTTGCCACTGTACCAGAACATGGTGAAGGACCGAGACGTGTACAAGATCCCGCTGCGCGAGCGACGCCCGCGCATGATCTTGCTGGCGCCAACGAAGGAGTTGGTGGAGCAGCTGCAGTCCGTGTGCACGCGGCTGGATGCTGCAACGGGCTTGATCTCGGTGTGCTTCACGTCTCGCAAGCGTTCGAAGTACCACTTGTCGCGGATGCTAAAGACCACCATGGCGGACGTACTCGTCATGGACCCGAAGCTCATTCTGCGGCTCATTCGCACACGTCGTCTCTTCATCGAGGACCTGCGCTATCTCGCCATTGACGAGGCGGATGCGATGATGAGCTCTCTCCACGATCACGACGCTGTTCAGCTGCTCATGAAAGTCCAGAAACGCAACCAGTTCAAATACCTTTGGCCTGTGCAGACGCAGTACATATTCGTTACGGCCTACATGACTCGTAAGCTGGAATACATTGTGGGCCGGAAGGTCAGTGATCCCGTGACGTGTATGCTCCGGCAGCAGATGCATCGACCACAGGCGCGGCTGCGCCACCGCTTCTACGCGATTCGCCGTGAGCCGGAAAAGTTTACGGTTCTGATACACCTTCTTCGAAAGAACGGGCATGTGCCGCTCACGATTGACACGGACGTTGCCGAGCTTGACGTGCACACAAACCCGCGCAAGCTCTCCGGCTCCCTGGCCGAATGGCACGAAGCTATGCAGCGACGCACGTGGAGAGAGCAGCCGGAGGACACTGGCAGCAGCGCAGCTGTCGCCGATGAAGTCGTGGGTGCCGATGGGGTAGTCGTACAGACCCCCGGGAAGGTCCCCACAGCCGTGCCTTCGGCGGGCCCTCCCGCTTCGGCAAACACATTTATGGGTGAGGACTACGCCCACGACTCGTACGCGCGCTACACACTTGAGCGTGTGCGTCCGCTTCACTGGGAACACCTGACCACTGTTGCAGCACCCTTCACATGCCCTATTAGACGCACCGTCTTCGCTGAGGGTCGTCGCACCATCGTCTTCTTTCGCAATATCGACGCGGCGACAGCTGTTTTTCACCAGCTGCACAGCGCCGGCTTTGCCGTGTCGCTGCTGCACGCCTCACTGCCCTACAGGGTGCGCAAGGACATGTATGCTGACTTTGCCTCTGGCCGCACAAACATACTGTGTGCAACGGACCTGGCCGCGAGGGGGCTGGACCTCCACGTGGACATGGTCATCAACTTTGATGTGCCAACCAACGCGCTCACCTACCTCAGTAGAGGCGGTCGAGCGGCGCGCATGGGTCGGGAAGGGCTGGTGCATAACCTCTACAACAAGCACCAGGGCATCATTGTATCTGCCATTAAGGCATTTCTGAAAGACAACCTGCCGATGGAGGGGCTAACAAACCGAAAGTCTGACATGATGCAGCCGCGCTACGCCGAGTGGCGTACTCACAAAATCAACGCGTTGGCCCGGTCGTACGTCTCTCTCATCACGCGCAAGACTATCCCCGCGCACCTGGAGCGCACCTATGTGCACCACAACGCGACGTGGCGGCCGGTCTTCCATCCACAGAAGACCGGCGTCCATGGCGGTGTCGCTCCACGACAGCAGCAGAGATTGATGGACCGCGTAAGGGAGCAGGCTGTGTGGTTCCGACGCGGGCAGCTGGCACGGCGCAAGGGTGGCCGCGCTAAGTTTGGTCGCCGCACCATGAATCGCGGTGTGTGGAACGACATTGGCGGCGTGGCATCTCGGGAAGTTGTGAACGAGGCACAGAGCCCGTCACCGGCGGGACCCAACTTTGGGCCCCCCAGTGGTCCGCCGCACTAAGGAGTGTCGCCTGTGGACGTTTGCGTTTGGATGTCTTGAGGAGGCGGGAAGGGGATGCGGAGTGCGGGATGGACAAGTGAGGCGGCCCACACGCGCTGTGGCCCGCCCCCCACTGCCACCGCGCACCGGTGTATATGCGGCGGCAGTGACGCTTTGAGCTTTGGTGGTCAGAGGAGCGCCACTAATTCTCCAGGTTCTGTGTCGTAAACATAAGGAGGATGTGATCTGGGGAGGGGGGGAGGAAGGAGGAGGAGGAGGAGGAGGAAGAAGAGCGCCACAATCCAAAGGCTGAGATGCGGGGCAGGTCACTTGGGAGGGGGGAGGGGGCAGGGGGAGAGGCATCACTGCCCTCTCCTCTCTCCAGCACCCTTTTACTGTCACCCCTTTTTTTTTTCTCTCTCTCGGCTACTCGCCACAGTTTTTATACCACTCTCACAAACACAGAAAAGAAATTTCAAAACACACACACACACGCACAGGCACATAAACACGCACGTATGCATGTGCGTGCGTGTCTGTGCGTGGCAAAACCAGTGAAGGCGCTCCATCCGTGACCAAAAGATGCGGTGGCATTCGGAGAGGGAGAAAAACATGATGCTGATGTTCGCCCCTTCGCGAGTCGGCGCGGGGTGGGGGGGGAGGAGGGCGTGGGAGAGGAGGGCGTTCGGAGGCTTTGCTTGTTTCTTTCTACTCCCCTGGTTCCCCGTCCTCTACTTCGCCCATCCATGAAGCACGCTCAGCTGAACCAGAAGCAACCTCCTCGGATGGTTCGTGTGTGTGTATGTGTTTCACATCAACGCTGGATCGTCTCCCTTTCCTCTCCATTCGCTCTGCCTTCTCAAGCAACACAGTTGGTCCGTCACCCACGGGGGAGGGGTCGGAAGGGGGGCGGGGGGGGCACATCGAGGCCCACACACCCGACGAGGTCGAAGAGACAGGCAGACAGAGACCGAGACATTCACTCCAACAGGCTGAGAGGGGCCGTCTGGGAGGATACTTCCCCCCCTCCTCCCCTTGCCCCCCTTTTTTTTTTGCGCCACTTGTTTTCACCTTTAACTTCACCTCCCTCCCCCCTCACCGGATCCTTCCGTCACCACCACCAACGCATAACCCTCGCCATCATCATCATCATACTCTCTCACTCTCTTATAGTGAACCGCCCCGCCTTTTTTTTTAGCCCTCATAGTTAATGACGTTCTTTCCGGAGCGGCAGCAGGCGGTGTTGCACGCTTCCCGTCGTCGGCGTGGCGGGGGCCCTGCCTTTGCTGCGGCCAGCTTGACTGCTAGTTTTACCCTGTCAATGCTTCTTTTTGCCTTGGTGCTGGGTATTTCTAACATCGCTGACGGGCGGCAGCAGCAGATGTCAACAGGCACTGCAGCAGGAGCAGGGGCATACTCGTCGAACTCCCTCTGTCCTCGCTGTCCACTGTGCTCGCGGCCGGGGACACCGATGAAGCAGCGACTGCAGTACTGCTATGCCACCTCCAGCTATGTCTTTTCTCTTTTCTCGTGGAGCAAGTCTGCACTGGCAAAGGGGCAGCACAACAGAGGCTCAACCCGTCAACAGAGGCAGCGCTACCCGCTGGAGCTTCCATTCGCGACCGACGACGCTGTGCGTCGACAGTGCATGCGCGATGTGCAGGATCTTCTTCTGGCTCGCGTGCGAGGCCAGCCGCAAGTGGTCACACCACTGCTCGATGTCCTTCGACGCAAGCTAGCCTACCCGCGCGAGCCGGTCGTCGTGCACCTCGCTGGAGACAATGGCGTTGGCAAGACTCACACGGCACGGCTCGTGTCCCAGGCGCTATCGCTGCGATGTGCGTCTGATCGTGACGTGTGTGACGCTGGTGATAACTTGCTGACCGTCGCTGGTAGCGGCTTCGACGGCCTGTCGGTCCCTGAGGCGCGCCATCGTATCGTGAGACAGATTATGGATCACATGGACCGGTACCCACACGGAGTGGTGCTGATCGACGACCTGACCGCGATGGACCCCTCCCTCGTCACCGCATTGGCACCGCTCTTCGGCAGGGCTTCTTATTTTCCCGAGCAACTCACGCGCTTTCGTGCCACTGCAGCTGTGGCGAAGCACGCGACGGAAAAGACGCAGCCGACGTTGTCGGAGTCGATGGGAGCTGATGATGATGATGAGAGCAGAAACGCGGCCATGGAGGACGAAGGTATACATGGAGATGCAGCCGCCAGCCAAGGCGGCGCAGCGCCCGCGGTGTCAGAAGTGCAACACTTGAGTCCCCACAGCCGTCAGCAGCAGCCGACGCCGCTTTCTCAGTTGCTAGTTTTCATCACAACGGACTTTGGTCGACAGGGTCAAACCGTCGGCAAATCACGCGCCGAGATCGAGGCGATGATACAGCACGACTTTGCGAGCCTCTACGGGGCCCTCCTTCCCGCCTACACCCGCACGTTCATCTACTATCCTTTCACCTCGGCGATGGCTGAGGATGTCGTGCGCAGTGTCGTCACCGACCTGCCTTGCGCTCTTGGTGAGCACCTCATTGCTTCCAGCACGATTAGCGATGAGGCTGTATCCTACTTGGTTCAACAGCATCGCCAGCTGTGGTCCGGGAAGGAGAACGGCCACGCTCTCCGACGGTTAATCGAGGACGAGCTTGTCTCACAGCTAATCGTGTACTGGGAGACGCACGAAGAGCAGAAGCACTTCGAGCGGCTGCGTATCCTATTCGAATTGGATGAGACGAGCATGCGTGTAGTGCTGCGCACCCCGAGCAGATTGTCTACGACAGTGTTGCCGCCTCGGGGGGCACCCTCATCGAGTGAGGCACGTGCGCGTGCCTGTGACGGAGGCGACGGAGACAGAGAAGAGTGCAGCGACCTGTAGAGGAGTTCCCAACCCTGCGCGTTTGGTGATCGCGTGGTGGTGGTGGTGTGTAGGTGACGGCGTCGTCAAACAGCGCCATCCCCCCCCCCTCCCCTCTGTCTCCCCCGTTTTTCTCTCTCTCTCCGCTGCCCACGAGCTCTCTCTCTCTCATACCCCCTGTGCGTGTGTGTGTGTCTCCGAATGCGATAGAAAAGATAAAAAAGGAGAAGGGAAACGCGACAAGTGCAGCACTCCAAAAAAAAAAAAGAGGGGAAAAGAGTGCGAGAGTGAGATGATATGGCGGCACACGGTCACTCAGGACACACACACACACAATGCACCAACACGAACATCGGCAGCGCCAGTGAGTAGCTCTCTCCCCTTCTTTCATGAGCAACGGTGCGCGTCTTGACAACCGAAACAAACAAACACACAAGACACCCAAAGGCATAAACATTGTCGCCACTGGTTTTAAACTCCTGGTGATGCCCCCCGCCCCCCTCCCCCCCAATCCCAACCCGTTGACTTCGAGATGGTTCACTGGAACGGTGTCAAAGGGGGGGGGGGAGGTGGGGGAGCTGACGGTTCTCTTGTTGCCCCGTCTCCCTCCTCTTTTAAATCTTCACATTCCCATTCCGCATGCGCTCTGGCCATCACTGTACTCCTCGCCTCCCCCTTCCCCCTTCCCCCCCAAACACATTTTCATTGAACGCCTGCATTCCCTTTTCTCACATATGCTGATGTACATACAGCCAATGGACGCCGTAGTTGATCCCTCTCCTCCGTCTTCGTCCGGGACAAGTCCACCCGCCGCCTCCACTGGAGTGCTGCACCTGGAGCGTTTTTTGGACTCCGTCCTCAAGCAAAATCTCGCTACAGCTCTTTCGCACCGCGATGAGCTCTATACGACTGTTGCGCAGTGCACCCAACTGCGGTGGTTGATGGAGGACATGCACGCCTTCTCTCGCTATCATTCCTTCATCGAGGCTTCCACTGCCGCCGAAGCTGCGGCCGCAATGCCGCTCTCTACGTCGTCCTCTGCAGCCCATGCAGCACACAGTGCATCACCACCGCTGCTAAGCAAGCGCGCGCAGGCGGATGCCTACAAGCCACCCCAGAGGAATAAAATATTGGTAGACCTTGGCAATCATTTCTATACACCAGGCCTCGTCAAGGATGCTAGTGTGGTGTACATGAACATCGGCTGTGGTGTCGTTATGCCCATGTCTCTTGAAGAGTCTCGCGAGTTTCTGCGAAAGAAGGAGTCGTCGGTGCGCCAGATGATCATGAGCGCGACGAAGGAGGTGCTGCGCATCAAGTACCGCATTCGGGTCGTGACGGAGACGATTGCACGGCTGAACGAACGACATCTCGGGCTTATAGGGCAGCAGCGGGATGCCACATGAGCCCCCCTTCCTTCCTTCCTTCCCTCTCTCCCTCCCCCTCTCTTCATTCGTAATAAAGTGGAATGCCGGTAGAGGGTTTGGTCAAACGGATCGATCCATATGTGTTTCTGTGTATGTATGTCGGTGGGTGTGTCATTTGGAGGTCAGGAGGATGCGGCGGGTGAGGGAGAAAAAGGGGGTACATCCACAGGGTACTGACATTTCTTGTTGTTCCTCTTGCCTAATGTCCACCGTGGTGGTGGCGTGTCTGTCGGGCGCTGTTATTTAGGGGGGCCGCCCCCCTCTCTCTCTGTACGCAGGCCTGCATGCGTGCTACAACCCCACAATGCCTCCCTCTCTCGCTTCTTCTTTATCATCACTGCCCTCCCCTCCCCTCCCCTTCTTCTACCCCTTCCCCTCTTCCTCTCGTTCACTGGTTATTGCTTCGCCCATCGTAAGCACCTGCGTGCGCACGCACACACACACACAAATCCTGTGCACGGAGGGTAGGAAGGGGGCGGCCATCATATCCGCACACTTGTCGCCGTCAATCATCTTCAGCACCGCCTCCAATAGAGCAGGTTCCCGAGCATACGTCTGCGTTTATCAGTGGTGACTACTCTTTTTTTTATTCATTGGTGGTCTTCGGGTGTTTCGCCCTAACGGACGCGGTGCGCATAGCGAAGCACGCTGTTGCTTCCTCTCTCCCCTCTACCCCTCCCTTTCCCTGCTTTCCTCAACAAGCGCGTCCAAAATATGTACTCAAGCGCGCACACAAGCAACTCTATATATATTTGACACCCCGCATGCATTGATATTTGCAGCCCTCATTTTTTTTGTTTATCTTGTTGGAAATTTTTTTTTCTTCTCTCCCCCCCCTTCTCCCTCCGGCTACGACTACTACGACTACTACGCTCTGCTGCTATTTTGGTGTTTTTTCCCCTCCGCTTTATTTGATATTTCTGTTTTTTTTTTTCCAACGCCAACGCACCTCTGCACGCACAGACACACCCACTTTGTCGTACAACCGTGTGCGCCACAAGCACGGTGGTACACACACACGCGATAAACAGCGACGTCGATAGTCGCCCCCCCCTGTCTCCCCCCCGGAAGCACACGTATCCTACACATTGGATACACGGGGTGCACGAGGTGAGGGGCCTCCTTTGCAAATGGTTGCCAAGACTATCACGTTGATTAGACATGGAGTTGTGCGAAGCTGCTGAAGTCTCGTCAGAGCTACGGGTGGGGTCTATTATCGCCTACAAATGTCTCGAGGCAGAGGGGGCGACGACATCGTGGCAGGTGGGGACCGTCCTGGCACTTCCCTCCTCCTCTGACAACAATGTGGCAGCCGGTGGTACTGTCACAGGTTGTAAAAACTTTAAATCGGCAAAGGATGAAGCGAAGGTGTCGGAGTCTTCACCACAAAGGGGGGACCGTGCCGACGACAGCGCAGATGACGCCAAGCAGCACGTCGCTACTGCGGTGGCGAACCCACCGTCTGAGCCAGCCTCAGTGTGCCAGGGGCTGCTGGTTCAGCCATGGGTTTCTTTGTCGTCGGGGGCTGCTGGTGGTGGTTCTGGCAGCAACAGGTCCAGCCCTTCCCTTCAGGGGTACGTCCGCACACCGACCGCTCGCTTCACCGAGATGAGCTCGATGCACATGTATTTGAAGAAGGACAAGCGCTTTACTACAGATGGAGATGTAGATGTTGGTGTGTTGAGTCTCTCTCCCGCCTCTGGGACGAGCAGTCGCCTTAAGAGCGCCGTCAAGGATGACGATGAAGATAACAGGAGGTTCGCCGGGGAGCTCTCTCTGGCGTGCCCGCGACGTCTGAGCTTCATCTCTCAGTCCAAGGCGTGCAGGAGTCCCCGCTCCGACGATCTTCATGGCAGCGATGAGGACAGCCATGCTGGGGTGGACGGTGAGGGTGACGCCGAATTAGGTTCCCATCAAATTGAAGAAAGGCTAGTCCAGCTCGACCGGCGTATAGACGAAGTACTCAGCGACGTGCAGAGGACGCGTCAGAGGCAACGCGAGTTGGAGGAGATGCAGAAGGCGGCAAAACACAGTTTGAGATCCGCCGAGCGGCTTTTTCGCGACGCACAGAAAAAAGTGCAGTGCATTGATAAACGACACCTGTGCGAACTGCAGAGCTACCGAGTACCACCGATGATGGTGAGGCTTGTGATGCACGCCGTACTCTTCGTGCTGGGCGAGCGGGCGATGTCCTGGGCCGACGTTGTTGCTGCAATGCGCAACCCATCCTTCATCTCCAACGTTGTGTCCTTTGATCCAGCGCAGCTCTCGCCGGCCAAAGTGAAGGAGCTAAAAAAAACATTTATCTCCAACCCACGCTTTTCTCACGCCGATGCGCTTCAAGGCAGCCACGCCCTGGGCCAGTTCCATGATTGGGTGATGCGTCAGGTCCAGCTTATCGAGGCGGGCTCCACTGACTCAAAGGTGGCTGCTGGGCAGGTTGAGATCCGCAACGCCCTCGCCGTCGCTCGGAAAAGAATGAAGGAAGATGTGGCATTACTGCAGCATCTCGAGGAGCGGGTCGAGGCCCTCATGTGCGAACATGCGCGTCTGCTGGAGGTACGACCTGCCAGCATGCGCAGCGCTTGGACTCTAGACAGCAAGACATCATCGTCTGGCCATCCGTCGCCTTTTACAAACGTTCTCGCGCGATCGTTCGATTCGCAGGGTAGAACGGCGCCAGATCAGCCGGGCTTTGACCTTTTACCGATACAGTCTGTTAGCGGTGCAGAGCCCCCCGCTTTGTTGACTACACCGAGGTGCACCCCAGTCGCTGAGCTTGGAGAGGCTACAGAGACCCGCCACACACCCGCGGTGCTCTCTGGGAGTGGCGCGCAGCAGCCAGCACGCACCTTTGTCACTGGGGTTGCAGCTCCCACTGGAGGTGCCTCAGCTTTACACATTGGGGTGGACCAGAAAATGATCACTGGCGACACCGCAGTGACAAACGACCGCATCGAAGGTGTCTACCATCATCCTTCTGCAGCGTTGCTTGCTGACGGACAGCACTGGCGTTCATCGGTGCCCCCCGGCAATCAGTGGATGTGCCCACAGCCTGCGGTGTTGCCCTGCACTTATGTTCCCCGCTCCAACATTTTGTGCGTCTTTGGACATCAGCAGTTGCACCCAAGTGAGAAGCTGCGCGAGACTACTTCTGATCAGAGCACAGCGACACCAGCGCCGCACTGGAGGTTCCCAACGCCGCCGCAGTCCCTCGGCCCGGAGAATCTTTCCGGCACCCCTCAGCAGGTGTCGCCGCTTTCGGGGACACCCTCCCTAGCCGCAGCACTGCAGACGGAAGCACTTCCCGTCAATCTCGCCACCCATCACACCGAACAGTTCGCGGGAGAAGACTGGGGAGACGTGGTCACCCGTTCTCCCGCGGAGGTGCACCAGGCGGCCCTTGAGGAAGAGCGCACCAGGCACGCGAAGGAGCTGAAGGAAGCGCAAACGGCAGCAGCAGCACGTGCCGAGCAGCAGCTGCAGGCAGTTGCGCGCTGCCCAGGCGGCCCTTGAGGAAGAGCGCACCAGGCACGCGAAGGAGCTGAAGGAGGCGCAGACTGCAGCAGCAGCACGTGCCGAGCAGCAGTTGCAGGCCGCTGCCCAGGCTGCCCTTGAGGAAGAGCGCAGCAGGCACGCGAAGGAGCTGAAGGAGGCGCAGACTGCAGCAGCAGCGCGTGCCGAGCAGCAGCTGGGGGCATCTGCCAAGGAAGCCATGGAGGAGCGCGACAGGCAGTTGCGCGCTGCCCAGACTGCCCTTGAGGAAGAGCGCAGCAGGCACGCGAAGGAGCTGAAGGAGGCGCAGACTGCAGCAGCAGCACGTGCCGAGCAGCAGCTGGGGGCATCTGCCAAGGAAGCCATGGAGGAGCGCGACAGGCAGTTGCGCGCTGCGCAGGCGGCCCTTGAGGAAGAGCGCAGCAGGCACGCGAAGGAGCTGAAGGAGGCGCAGACTGCAGCAGCAGCGCGTGCCGAGCAGCAGCTGCAGGCCGCTGCCCAGGCGGCCCTTGAGGAAGAGCGCAGCAGGCACGCGAAGGAGCTGAAGGAAGCGCAAACGGCAGCAGCAGCACGTGCCGAGCAGCAGCTGGGGGCATCTGCCAAGGAAGCCATGGAGGAGCGCGACAGGCAGTTGCGCGCTGCGCAGGCGGCCCTTGAGGAAGAGCGCAGCAGGCACGCGAAGGAGCTGAAGGAAGCGCAGACTGCAGCAGCAGCACGTGCCGAGCAGCAGCTGCAGGCCGCTGCCCAGGCTGCCCTTGAGGAAGAGCGCAGCAGGCACGCGAAGGAGCTGAAGGAGGCGCAGACTGCAGCAGCAGCGCGTGCCGAGCAGCAGCTGGGGGCATCTGCCAAGGAAGCCATGGAGGAGCGCGACAGGCAGTTGCGCGCTGCGCAGGCGGCCCTTGAGGAAGAGCGCAGCAGGCACGCGAAGGAGCTGAAGGACGCGCAGACTGCAGCAGCAGCACGTGCCGAGCAGCAGCTGCAGGCCGCTGCCCAGGCTGCCCTTGAGGAAGAGCGCAGCAGGCACGCGAAGGAGCTGAAGGAAGCGCAAACGGCAGCAGCAGCACGTGCCGAGCAGCAGCTGCAGGCCGCTGCCCAGGCTGCCCTTGAGGAAGAGCGCAGCAGGCACGCGAAGGAGCTGAAGGAGGCGCAGACTGCAGCAGCAGCACGTGCCGAGCAGCAGCTGGGGGCATCTGCCAAGAAAGCCATGGAGGAGCGCGACAGGCAGTTGCGCGCTGCGCAGGCTGCCCTTGAGGAAGAGCGCAGCAGGCACGCGAAGGAGCTGAAGGAGGCGCAGACTGCAGCAGCAGCACGTGCCGAGCAGCAGCTGCAGGCCGCTGCCCAGGTTGCCCTTGAGGAAGAGCGCAGCAGGCACGCGAAGGAGCTGAAGGAAGCGCAAACGGCAGCAGCAGCACGTGCCGAGCAGCAGCTGGGGGCATCTGCCAAGGGAGCCATGGAGGAGCGCGACAGGCAGTTGCGCGCTGCGCAGGCGGCCCTTGAGGAAGAGCGCAGCAGGCACGCGAAGGAGCTGAAGGAAGCGCAGACGGCAGCAGCAGCACGTGCCGAGCAGCAGCTGCAGGCCGCTGCCCAGGCGGCCTTTGAGGAAGAGCGCAGCAGGCACGCGAAGGAGCTGAAGGAGGCGCAGACTGCAGCAGCAGCGCGTGCCGAGCAGCAGCTGGGGGCATCTGCCAAGAAAGCCATGGAGGAGCGCGACAGGCAGTTGCGCGCTGCGCAGGCTGCCCTTGAGGAAGAGCGCAGCAGGCACGCGAAGGAGCTGAAGGAGGCGCAGACTGCAGCAGCAGCACGTGCCGAGCAGCAGCTGCAGGCCGCTGCCCAGGCTGCCCTTGAGGAAGAGCGCAGCGGGCACGCGAAGGAGCTGAAGGAGGCGCAGACTGCAGCAGCAGCGCGTGCCGAGCAGCAGCTGGGGGCATCTGCCAAGAAAGCCATGGAGGAGCGCGACAGGCAGTTGCGCGCTGCGCAGGCTGCCCTTGAGGAAGAGCGCAGCGGGCACGCGAAGGAGCTGAAGGAGGCGCAGACTGCAGCAGCAGCGCGTGCCGAGCAGCAGCTGCAGGCCGCTGCCCAGGCGGCCCTTGAGGAAGAGCGTAGCAGGCACGCGAAGGAGCTGAAGGAGGCGCAGAGGGCAGCAGCAGCGCGTGCCGAGCAGCAGCTGGGGGCATCTGCCAAGGAAGCCATGGAGGAGCGCGACAGGCAGTTGCGCGCTGCGCAAGCTGCCCTTGAGGAAGAGCGCAGCAGGCACGCGAAGGAGCTGAAGGAAGCGCAAACGGCAGCAGCAGCACGTGCCGAGCAGCAGCTGGGGGCATCTGCCAAGGGAGCCATGGAGGAGCGCGACAGGCAGTTGCGCGCTGCGCAGGCGGCCCTTGAGGAAGAGCGCAGCAGGCACGCGAAGGAGCTGAAGGAAGCGCAGACTGCAGCAGCAGCACGTGCCGAGCAGCAGCTGCAGGCCGCTGCCCAGGCTGCCCTTGAGGAAGAGCGCAGCAGGCACGCGAAGGAGCTGAAGGAAGCGCAGACTGCAGCAGCAGCGCGTGCCGAGCAGCAGTTGCGCGCTGCGCAGGCGGCCCTTGAGGAAGAGCGCAGCAGGCACGAGAAGGAGCTGAAGGAGGCGCAGACTGCAGCAGCAGCGCGTGCCGAGCAGCAGCTGCAGGCCGCTGCCCAGGCGGCCCTTGAGGAAGAGCGCAGCAGGCACGCGAAGGAGCTGAAGGAGGCGCAGACTGCAGCAGCAGCGCGTGCCGAGCAGCAGTTGCAGGCCGCTGCGCAGGCGGCCCTTGAGGAAGAGCTCAGCAGGCACGAGAAGGAGCTGAAGGAGGCGCAGACTGCAGCAGCAGCGCGTGCCGAGCAGCAGCTGGGGGCATCTGTCAAGGAAGCCATGGAGGAGCGCGACAGGCAGTTGCGCGCTGCGCAGGCGGCCCTTGAGGAAGAGCGCAGCAGGCACGCGAAGGAGCTGAAGGAGGCGCAGACTGCAGCAGCAGCACGTGCCGAGCAGCAGCTGCAGGCAGCTGCCCAGGCGGCCCTTGAGGAAGAGCGCAGCAGGCACGCGAAGGAGCTGAAGGAGGCGCAGACTGCAGCAGCAGCGCGTGCCGAGCAGCAGCTGGGGGCATCTGCCAAGGAAGCCATGGAGGAGCGCGACAGGCAGTTGCGCGCTGCGCAGGCGGCCCTTGAGGAAGAGCGCAGCAGGCACGCGAAGGAGCTGAAGGAGGCGCAGACTGCAGCAGCAGCACGTGCCGAGCAGCAGCTGGGGGCATCTGCCAAGAAAGCCATGGAGGAGCGCGACAGGCAGTTGCGCGCTGCGCAGGCGGCCCTTGAGGAAGAGCGCAGCAGGCACGCGAAGGAGCTGAAGGAGGCGCAGACTGCAGCAGCAGCACGTGCCGAGCAGCAGCTGCAGGCAGCTGCCCAGGCGGCCCTTGAGGAAGAGCGCAGCAGGCACGCGAAGGAGCTGAAGGAGGCGCAGACTGCAGCAGCAGCGCGTGCCGAGCAGCAGCTGGGGGCATCTGCCAAGGAAGCCATGGAGGAGCGCGACAGGCAGTTGCGCGCTGCGCAGGCGGCCCTTGAGGAAGAGCGCAGCAGGCACGCGAAGGAGCTGAAGGAGGCGCAGACTGCAGCAGCAGCACGTGCCGAGCAGCAGCTGCAGGCAGCTGCCCAGGCGGCCCTTGAGGAAGAGCGCAGCAGGCACGCGAAGGAGCTGAAGGAGGCGCAGACTGCAGCAGCAGCACGTGCCGAGCAGCAGCTGGGGGCATCTGCCAAGGAAGCCATGGAGGAGCGCGACAGGCAGTTGCGCGCTGCGCAGGCGGCCCTTGAGGAAGAGCGCAGCAGGCACGCGAAGGAGCTGAAGGAGGCGCAGACTGCAGCAGCAGCGCGTGCCGAGCAGCAGCTGGGGGCATCTGCCAAGGAAGCCATGGAGGAGCGCGACAGGCAGTTGCGCGCTGCGCAGGCGGCCCTTGAGGAAGAGCGCAGCAGGCACGCGAAGGAGCTGAAGGAGGCGCAGACTGCAGCAGCAGCACGTGCCGAGCAGCAGTTGCAGGCCGCTGCCCAGGCGGCCCTTGAGGAAGAGCTCAGCAGGCACGCGAAGGAGCTGAAGGAGGCGCAGACTGCAGCAGCAGCGCGTGCCGAGCAGCAGCTGGGGGCATCTGCCAAGAAAGCCATGGAGGAGCGCGACAGGCAGTTGCGCGCTGCCCAGGCGGCCCTTGAGGAAGAGCGCAGCAGGCACGCGAAGGAGCTGAAGGAGGCGCAGACTGCAGCAGCAGCACGTGCCGAGCAGCAGCTGCAGGCAGCTGCCCAGGCGGCCCTTGAGGAAGAGCGCAGCAGGCACGCGAAGGAGCTGAAGGAGGCGCAGACTGCAGCAGCAGCGCGTGCCGAGCAGCAGCTGGGGGCATCTGCCAAGGAAGCCATGGAGGAGCGCGACAGGCAGTTGCGCGCTGCGCAGGCGGCCCTTGAGGAAGAGCGCAGCAGGCACGCGAAGGAGCTGAAGGAGGCGCAGACTGCAGCAGCAGCACGTGCCGAGCAGCAGCTGCAGGCCGCTGCCCAGGCTGCCCTTGAGGAAGAGCGCAGCAGGCACGCGAAGGAGCTGAAGGAAGCGCAAACGGCAGCAGCAGCACGTGCCGAGCAGCAGCTGGGGGCATCTGCCAAGAAAGCCATGGAGGAGCGCGACAGGAAGTTGCGCGCTGCCCAGGCGGCCCTTGAGGAAGAGCGCAGCAGGCACGCGAAGGAGCTGAAGGAGGCGCAGACTGCAGCAGCAGCACGTGCCGAGCAGCAGCTGCAGGCAGCTGCCCAGGCGGCCCTTGAGGAAGAGCGCAGCAGGCACGCGAAGGAGCTGAAGGAGGCGCAGACTGCAGCAGCAGCGCGTGCCGAGCAGCAGCTGGGGGCATCTGCCAAGGAAGCCATGGAGGAGCGCGACAGGAAGTTGCGCGCTGCCCAGGCGGCCCTTGAGGAAGAGCGCAGCAGGCACGCGAAGGAGCTGAAGGAGGCGCAGACTGCAGCAGCAGCACGTGCCGAGCAGCAGCTGCAGGCAGCTGCCCAGGCGGCCCTTGAGGAAGAGCGCAGCAGGCACGCGAAGGAGCTGAAGGAGGCGCAGACTGCAGCAGCAGCACGTGCCGAGCAGCAGCTGCAGGCCGCTGCCCAGGCTGCCCTTGAGGAAGAGCGCAGCAGGCACGCGAAGGAGCTGAAGGAGGCGCAGACTGCAGCAGCAGCACGTGCCGAGCAGCAGCTGGGGGCATCTGCCAAGAAAGCCATGGAGGAGCGCGACAGGCAGTTGCGCGCTGCGCAGGCGGCCCTTGAGGAAGAGCGCAGCAGGCACGCGAAGGAGCTGAAGGAGGCGCAGACTGCAGCAGCAGCGCGTGCCGAGCAGCAGCTGGGGGCATCTGCCAAGGAAGCCATGGAGGAGCGCGACAGGCAGTTGCGCGCTGCGCAGGCGGCCCTTGAGGAAGAGCGCAGCAGGCACGCGAAGGAGCTGAAGGAGGCGCAGACTGCAGCAGCAGCACGTGCCGAGCAGCAGTTGCAGGCCGCTGCCCAGGCGGCCCTTGAGGAAGAGCGCAGCAGGCACGCGAAGGAGCTGAAGGAGGCGCAGACTGCAGCAGCAGCACGTGCCGAGCAGCAGCTGCAGGCCGCTACCCAGGCGGCCCTTGAGGAAGAGCGCAGCAGGCACGCGAAGGAGCTGAAGGAGGCGCAGACTGCAGCAGCAGCACGTGCCGAGCAGCAGCTGCAGGCCGCTGCCCAGGCTGCCCTTGAGGAAGAGCGCAGCAGGCACGCGAAGGAGCTGAAGGAAGCGCAAACGGCAGCAGCAGCACGTGCCGAGCAGCAGCTGGGGGCATCTGCCAAGGAAGCCATGGAGGAGCGCGACAGGCAGTTGCGCGCTGCGCAGGCGGCCCTTGAGGAAGAGCGCAGCAGGCACGCGAAGGAGCTGAAGGAAGCGCAGACTGCAGCAGCAGCACGTGCCGAGCAGCAGCTGCAGGCCGCTGCCCAGGCGGCCCTTGAGGAAGAGCGCAGCAGGCACGCGAAGGAGCTGAAGGAGGCGCAGACTGCAGCAGCAGCGCGTGCCGAGCAGCAGCTGGGGGCATCTGCCAAGGAAGCCATGGAGGAGCGCGACAGGCAGTTGCGCGCTGCGCAGGCGGCCCTTGAGGAAGAGCGCAGCAGGCACGCGAAGGAGCTGAAGGAAGCGCAGACTGCAGCAGCAGCACGTGCCGAGCAGCAGCTGCAGGCCGCTACCCAGGCTGCCCTTGAGGAAGAGCGCAGCAGGCACGCGAAGGAGCTGAAGGAGGCGCAGACTGCAGCAGCAGCACGTGCCGAGCAGCAGCTGCAGGCCGCTACCCAGGCGGCCCTTGAGGAAGAGCGCAGCAGGCACGCGAAGGAGCTGAAGGAGGCGCAGAGGGCAGCAGCAGCACGTGCCGAGCAGCAGCTGGGGGCATCTGCCAAGGAAGCCATGGAGGAGCGCGACAGGCAGTTGCGCGCTGCGCAGGCGGCCCTTGAGGAAGAGCGCAGCAGGCACGCGAAGGAGCTGCAGGAGGCGCAGACTGCAGCAGCAGCGCGTGCCGAGCAGCAGTTGCAGGCCGCTGCGCAGGCGGCCCTTGAGGAAGAGCGCAGCAGGCACGAGAAGGAGCTGAAGGAGGCGCAGACTGCAGCAGCAGCGCGTGCCGAGCAGCAGCTGGGGGCATCTGTCAAGGAAGCCATGGAGGAGCGCGACAGGCAGTTGCGCGCTGCGCAGGCGGCCCTTGAGGAAGAGCGCAGCAGGCACGCGAAGGAGCTGAAGGAAGCGCAGACTGCAGCAGCAGCACGTGCCGAGCAGCAGCTGGGGGCATCTGTCAAGGAAGCCATGGAGGAGCGCGACAGGCAGTTGCGCGCTGCGCAGGCGGCCCTTGAGGAAGAGCGCAGCAGGCACGCGAAGGAGCTGAAGGAGGCGCAGACTGCAGCAGCAGCGCGTGCCGAGCAGCAGCTGGGGGCATCTGCCAAGGAAGCCATGGAGGAGCGCGACAGGCAGTTGCGCGCTGCCCAGGCGGCCCTTGAGGAAGAGCGCAGCAGGCACGCGAAGGAGCTGAAGGAGGCGCAGACTGCAGCAGCAGCGCGTGCCGAGCAGCAGCTGCAGGCCGCTGCCCAGGCTGCCCTTGAGGAAGAGCGCAGCAGGCACGCGAAGGAGCTGAAGGAAGCGCAAACGGCAGCAGCAGCACGTGCCGAGCAGCAGCTGGGGGCATCTGCCAAGGAAGCCATGGAGGAGCGCGACAGGCAGTTGCGCGCTGCGCAGGCGGCCCTTGAGGAAGAGCGCAGCAGGCACGCGAAGGAGCTGAAGGAGGCGCAGACTGCAGCAGCAGCACGTGCCGAGCAGCAGCTGCAGGCCGCTGCCCAGGCTGCCCTTGAGGAAGAGCGCAGCGGGCACGCGAAGGAGCTGAAGGAGGCGCAGACTGCAGCAGCAGCGCGTGCCGAGCAGCAGCTGGGGGCATCTGCCAAGGAAGCCATGGAGGAGCGCGACAGGCAGTTGCGCGCTGCGCAGGCTGCCCTTGAGGAAGAGCGCAGCAGGCACGCGAAGGAGCTGAAGGAGGCGCAGACTGCAGCAGCAGCACGTGCCGAGCAGCAGCTGCAGGCCGCTGCCCAGGCTGCCCTTGAGGAAGAGCGCAGCAGGCACGCGAAGGAGCTGAAGGAAGCGCAGACTGCAGCAGCAGCACGTGCCGAGCAGCAGCTGGGGGCATCTGCCAAGGAAGCCATGGAGGAGCGCGACAGGCAGTTGCGCGCTGCGCAGGCGGCCCTTGAGGAAGAGCGCAGCAGGCACGCGAAGGAGCTGAAGGAAGCGCAGACTGCAGCAGCAGCACGTGCCGAGCAGCAGCTGGGGGCATCTGCCAAGGAAGCCATGGAGGAGCGCGACAGGCAGTTGCGCGCTGCGCAGGCGGCCCTTGAGGAAGAGCGCAGCAGGCACGCGAAGGAGCTGAAGGAAGCGCAGACTGCAGCAGCAGCACGTGCCGAGCAGCAGCTGGGGGCATCTGCCAAGGAAGCCATGGAGGAGCGCGACAGGCAGTTGCGCGCTGCGCAGGCGGCCCTTGAGGAAGAGCGCAGCAGGCACGCGAAGGAGCTGAAGGAAGCGCAGACTGCAGCAGCAGCACGTGCCGAGCAGCAGTTGCAGGCCGCTGCCCAGGCGGCCCTTGAGGAAGAGCGTAGCAGGCACGCGAAGGAGCTGCAGGAGGCGCAGACTGCAGCAGCAGCGCGTGCCGAGCAGCAGCTGGGGGCATCTGCCAAGGAAGCCATGGAGGAGCGCGACAGGCAGTTGCGCGCTGCGCAGGCGGCCCTTGAGGAAGAGCGCAGCAGGCACGCGAAGGAGCTGAAGGAAGCGCAGACTGCAGCAGCAGCACGTGCCGAGCAGCAGCTGCAGGCCGCTACCCAGGCGGCCCTTGAGGAAGAGCGCAGCAGGCACGCGAAGGAGCTGAAGGAAGCGCAGACTGCAGCAGCAGCACGTGCCGAGCAGCAGCTGGGGGCATCTGCCAAGGAAGCCATGGAGGAGCGCGACAGGCAGTTGCGCGCTGCGCAGGCGGCCCTTGAGAAAGAGCGCAGCAGGTACGCGAAGGAGCTGAAGGAAGCGCAGACTGCAGCAGCAGCACGTGCCGAGCAGCAGCTGGGGGCATCTGCCAAGGAAGCCATGGAGGAGCGCGACAGGCAGTTGCGCGCTGCGCAGGCGGCCCTTGAGGAAGAGCGCAGCAGGCACGCGAAGGAGCTGAAGGAAGCGCAGACTGCAGCAGCAGCGCGTGCCGAGCAGCAGCTGCAGGCCGCTGCCCAGGCTGCCCTTGAGGAAGAGCGCAGCAGGCACGCGAAGGAGCTGAAGGAAGCGCAGACTGCAGCAGCAGCACGTGCCGAGCAGCAGCTGGGGGCATCTGCCAAGGAAGCCATGGAGGAGCGCGACAGGCAGTTGCGCGCTGCGCAGGCGGCCCTTGAGGAAGAGCGCAGCAGGCACGCGAAGGAGCTGAAGGAAGCGCAAACGGCAGCAGCAGCACGTGCCGAGCAGCAGCTGCAGGCCGCTGCCCAGGCTGCCCTTGAGGAAGAGCGCAGCAGGCACGCGAAGGAGCTGAAGGAAGCGCAAACGGCAGCAGCAGCACGTGCCGAGCAGCAGCTGCAGGCCGCTGCCCAGGCGGCCCTTGAGGAAGAGCGCAGCAGGCACGCGAAGGAGCTGAAGGAGGCGCAGACTGCAGCAGCAGCACGTGCCGAGCAGCAGCTGCAGGCCGCTGCCCAGGCGGCCTTTGAGGAAGAGCGCAGCAGGCACGCGAAGGAGCTGAAGGAGGCGCAGACTGCAGCAGCAGCGCGTGCCGAGCAGCAGCTGGGGGCATCTGCCAAGGAAGCCATGGAGGAGCGCGACAGGCAGTTGCGCGCTGCGCAGGCGGCCCTTGAGGAAGAGCGCAGCAGGCACGCGAAGGAGCTGAAGGAAGCGCAGACTGCAGCAGCAGCACGTGCCGAGCAGCAGCTGCAGGCCGCTGCCCAGGCGGCCCTTGAGGAAGAGCGCAGCAGGCACGCGAAGGAGCTGAAGGAGGCGCAGACTGCAGCAGCAGCACGTGCCGAGCAGCAGCTGGGGGCATCTGCCAAGGAAGCCATGGAGGAGCGCGACAGGCAGTTGCGCGCTGCGCAGGCGGCCCTTGAGGAAGAGCGCAGCAGGCACGCGAAGGAGCTGAAGGAGGCGCAGACTGCAGCAGCAGCACGTGCCGAGCAGCAGCTGCAGGCCGCTGCCCAGGCGGCCCTTGAGGAAGAGCGCAGCAGGCACGCGAAGGAGCTGAAGGAAGCGCAGACTGCAGCAGCAGCACGTGCCGAGCAGCAGCTGGGGGCATCTGCCAAGGAAGCCATGGAGGAGCGCGACAGGCAGTTGCGCGCTGCGCAGGCGGCCCTTGAGGAAGAGCGCAGCAGGCACGCGAAGGAGCTGAAGGAAGCGCAGACTGCAGCAGCAGCACGTGCCGAGCAGCAGCTGGGGGCATCTGCCAAGGAAGCCATGGAGGAGCGCGACAGGCAGTTGCGCGCTGCGCAGGCGGCCCTTGAGGAAGAGCGCAGCAGGCACGCGAAGGAGCTGAAGGAAGCGCAGACTGCAGCAGCAGCACGTGCCGAGCAGCAGCTGCAGGCCGCTGCCCAGGCTGCCCTTGAGGAAGAGCGCAGCAGGCACGCGAAGGAGCTGAAGGAGGCGCAGACTGCAGCAGCAGCGCGTGCCGAGCAGCAGCTGGGGGCATCTGCCAAGGAAGCCATGGAGGAGCGCGACAGGCAGTTGCGCGCTGCGCAGGCGGCCCTTGAGGAAGAGCGCAGCAGGCACGCGAAGGAGCTGAAGGAAGCGCAGACTGCAGCAGCAGCACGTGCCGAGCAGCAGCTGCAGGCCGCTGCCCAGGCGGCCCTTGAGGAAGAGCGCAGCAGGCACGCGAAGGAGCTGAAGGAAGCGCAGACTGCAGCAGCAGCACGTGCCGAGCAGCAGCTGGGGGCATCTGCCAAGGAAGCCATGGAGGAGCGCGACAGGCAGTTGCGCGCTGCGCAGACGGCCCTTGAGAAAGAGCGCAGCAGGCACGCGAAGGAGCTGAGGGAAGCGCAGACTGCAGCAGCAGCACGTGCCGAGCAGCAGCTGGGGGCATCTGCCAAGGAAGCCATGGAGGAGCGCGACAGGCAGTTGCGCGCTGCGCAGGCGGCCCTTGAGGAAGAGCGCAGCAGGCACGCGAAGGAGCTGAAGGAAGCGCAAACGGCAGCAGCAGCGCGTGCCGAGCAGCAGCTGCAGGCCGCTGCCCAGGCTGCCCTTGAGAAAGAGCGCAGCAGGCACGCGAAGGAGCTGAAGGAAGCGCAGACTGCAGCAGCAGCGCGTGCCGAGCAGCAGCTGGGGGCATCTGCCAAGGAAGCCATGGAGGAGCGCGACAGGCAGTTGCGCGCTGCGCAGGCGGCCCTTGAGGAAGAGCGCAGCAGGCACGCGAAGGAGCTGAAGGAGGCGCAGACTGCAGCAGCAGCGCGTGCCGAGCAGCAGCTGGGGGCCGCTGCCCAGGCTGCCCTTGAGGAAGAGCGCAGCAGGCACGCGAAGGAGCTGAAGGAAGCGCAAACGGCAGCAGCAGCACGTGCCGAGCAGCAGCTGCAGGCCGCTGCCCAGGCTGCCCTTGAGGAAGAGCGCAGCAGGCACGCGAAGGAGCTGAAGGAAGCGCAAACGGCAGCAGCAGCACGTGCCGAGCAGCAGCTGCAGGCCGCTGCCCAGGCGGCCCTTGAGGAAGAGCGCAGCAGGCACGCGAAGGAGCTGAAGGAGGCGCAGACTGCAGCAGCAGCGCGTGCCGAGCAGCAGCTGGGGGCCGCTGCCCAGGCTGCCCTTGAGGAAGAGCGCAGCAGGCACGCGAAGGAGCTGAAGGAGGCGCAGAGGGCAGCAGCAGCACGTGCCGAGCAGCAGTTGCAGGCCGCTGCCCAGAAGGTGCAGGGGACTGCGCCCTCGAACGCACGGGAGAGCATCCAAGCGTTAGGGGCCGTCATTATCGCTGATGATACGGCCGAGGTGAGTGCCGTGGAGGAACTCGTGAGCTGTATGGGCACGAAGGAAGAAAAAAAAGTTCTTGCGAGCATTCTCGAGCGGGTGAGGGCTGTGCCGGCAAAGTTGCGAAACGCCTGTTACAGCCGTGTGGAACACCAGGAGCAGCGTGCTGCTGAGCCAGAGATAGAGAGGGCGCGCATTGCGAAAGTGACCGGCGTGGTTGAAGCCGTTGTTCGCCACCAACAGGGCGCTGCCATGCTGGTCAAGATGTCGTGCGACGACTACAAGACAGCTACGTGCGCGTACCTCCGTCGCCAGCAGTGTAGCTGTATGAACATTTGCCATGGTGTGTTGCTGGTGTTTGCTTTGGTGACGCTGGAGTACAAAAAGTATCGAGTGTGACAGGATGTGAGTTGTGTGTGTGTGTGTGTGTGCTGTGAAAAAGGTATGTGCGATGCGCTCCCATTTTTTTTTCTTGAAGTCCGCCTAGTCTGAGGGACATATAGGCGCGATGCCCGCACGCTTGAGTTTGTGCTTGCGAATGTAGATGCCGAGGCATTCGAGTCGTGTGTGTGTGTGTCTCTTCAACGATGTAATTTACTCTGTTTTTCGTGTATGCATGCTTGTGTGCATGTGCGTCTGTGCGTGCCATGGAGGACTCCATGAGACAACGAACACTCAAAATTGTTAACCCAAACAAGCCGCCCCCCCCCTCTCCCCCCCTCTCTCCTATGACATACTGTTGCCGGTAATGAGGGAGACCTGCGCGCGTGTGTGTGTGTGTGTGTGTGTGTGTGGAGGACGCAGACGCATCCTCTCCGCAGTCAACTATGTGCGCACATACGGTGTTTCCGCTGGCAGAAAGTGCACGAAAGTAAGCTGGAGAGCCTCCGGCTCAGGGTGAGGGGGGAGAGGGAGAGGGGAGGGGTGGGGGGGGGGGAGAGGCACAGGGTGCGATAAGTGGATGCGACAGGAATGAGAGTGCGGCCTTCATGCCCAAACATGCTTTCCCTCCTCTTCACCCCATGTGGGGTTTACTGTCACCGCCTCCAAAACCTCATGTGCGTGCGTCTGTGTGCTTACACTTTGTCATTCGTTTGACCAACCCACCTCCTACCTTCCCTCGCCCCCTGCCCAATACTACCGTTGCGCTGCTGTGTGGGTGATTAGTTGGTTTGTGTGTGCCCACATACAGCCCATACTCTCAACTCTTCCCCCTCCACTCTTCCGCGATTGCTGTACATTCTCGAGCCTACAGGGCCGCTCCACGTCGCTCGCACTGCCCCTCTGATTGCGTGCGCTCGTTTATCGTTTCGCAGGACTGTCGCTACCGCTGCTCTGTGTGTGCGTGTGTGTGGGAGATCCCCCCCCCTTCACATCTTTCTCTCTCTGTGCATCTTCCCTGTTGCCCCAAGCCTCAATACGCAACGGCGCGTGTGTGCGGTGGTGCACCTGCGCGGTGAGGACTACGGTGTCTTCACTTGCGCAGTCTTCCTCATCTCCTCCTCGAGACGGAGCAACACGACAAGGTCTGTGTGTGTATTTATATACGCACACACACACACACACACACGCATAAATATATGTTTCCGCGTCATCAACTGCACCACCACGGTGAGGGTCGTCACAAACAGCACGCGGGGCCAGGCCAGCAGCAGTCAAGCCTGGGTAGCGTCGCCGAGGATGCACCTGCGCCCATGACGGAATTGCCGGCTGTCGTCCTGCAGCGGCTGTCCAAGGTGAGTGATGGCGGCGACACCAGCGATGTCTTCTCCATGTCTGCGTTAGTCGACGAGGAGGAGTCGTGCCGCGTTGTCATTGAGCGTGACGAGCAGTTGGGCCGCATTCGTGAGTACACAGACTTCCACGACCAGGAGGCCCGCATAAGGAAGGCGGAGATGGGGGAGGTCAGGAGCTGTGACAGGGACACTGCGCCGCCAACACGGCTCTTCGACATGGTGCCCAGAGGCATGACGCCAACTCCTCCGGAAGCGGTGTACTTGACGGCGCACGCCCCTTCCACCCCGTCACAGCAGGAACAGCGCGTCACGCGTGGCAGTCATCCCCCGTCAAACTCCTTCGACCGCACGCTCATCGACTTCAACAGCGCTGTCTCAGGAGGCGAAGGCTGCCCGAGGACGCGGTGCATGTCTGTGGGGCGCGACGCACCGCAGCCGCTTGGCGCTGGTGATTGCGGCGCCTGTGTCGTTTTATCACCCGTGTCACCAGAGGCAAGCCAGATGGGCCATCTGCAGTTCGAAAACACTCGAATGGCAATGGAGCTGCAGGAAAACCGGAGGGTTGTGCAACAGCTACACGAGTCCCTCCTCGAGGCTCGCGAGGCCCTGTCCCGTCGCGTCCACATCGAGGATGATAGGGACTGCGCTGCGAGTAAAGAGGCATCGTGCCGACAGCAGGGCCTTCTCTCCTCTGCACTCCGTGATGCACCGGCTCAGCCCCCGCTTGTCTCCTCCAAGGCGCTCTTCTCTTCCTCCAGCTCAACGTTGTCTGTGGCTGCCGATTCCACAGCCATGTTCACCAAGCAGGATCGCCTGCCGCCGTGTGCCTCAAGTCGTCCCAGCGATGCCTGCGCCGGTGGTGGCTTTCTCTACTCAAACTGGAATCTGTTTGATGTGGCAGAGTTTTTCTGGGCTTTGCAAGTCGCCCCGCCGCCGTCTACGCTGCATGACGAGTGCCCTTACAGAGACCACTGCCACGCGTCGACAGCGTCCCTGCGATCTTTGCCAGAGGGGATCGACGAGAGCGCGTTCCTCAGCGGTGCGTACGGTGCGACAGACAGGGCAGTCGAGAGGTTACCGCTATCTCCGTCCGTGGAGCAGTCGGCGCAACCCCAGGGCTCGCGTTACCACCTCGGTCACACCCACCAACCGCAGCACGCTGCGGTGACGGAGGAGGAGGCAGCCCTCGCCTGCGAGAGCGCATGGGTGAACTCAAACTATTACTGTTACAATATCATGAGTGAAATGTCAAGCCTGCGTGTGGTGCACTCCCTTGACGAGGTGGGGACTGGAGGCGGCACCACATCGCCTACCATGAACGAAGAAGAGATGACGCGCAAGCTTCTGGACCACACCCCCACCACCGCCTCACCGCTCTCAGGCTCTTTCCGCGGGTACGATGCCTTTCGATCAGGTCGTCCGCTATACAACATCTCGGCGGCAGTCACACCGCGGCCCGTATTTGAGGGGGCATTGGCGTCAGTGCGTTTGCAGTCGTCGCCGGAGAGCGCGGCTGTCTGGGTCGGAGGCCTGTGCTCACCAGCTGCGCGCCGCTACGTGCTGCCGTACCTTCAGCGGCTGTGGGTGACGTCAGTGCTGCGCCACTTACTGCTGTTCCTTCTTGTAACACTCACCTGCATCCTCGTCTTCATACCCGGGATTGTGTTGTGCACCGTGAACGTGTTTGAGGCCACCAACGATGAAGACTTTTATGCTCTTCGGAACCGCTTTGGTCGGAGTGCCATGCTGGTTGCGGCGAGGTTAGATGCGTGCACAGTTGTGTGCTTTGCCTTTTTCGGTGTTGTGTGCCTGATGGGTGGTCGTTGGCAGCGGGGGCCATCGGCCCACACCAAGGCGCAAGAGAAGGACACGGAAAGGGCTGCAGAAGTCGAGGTCCCACCGGTTGCATTGGCGGCTGCTTTTGCTGCCATGACGAGAAGGAGGCCACGGGACATCCTCGGTGAGATGTCGGCGGGCACTCTTGTTCACTTGATGCTGTGCACCGGCACCGGCCTGATGTTTTTAGGTGCCATTCTGTTCCGCGAAGGCTGCCGTAATGTCATTCTGGCGCTGGCTGTTCTCGGAGAAGCCTGCTACGGCGCCGGGGAGGCGCTGCTGTTGGGCGGACTGAGCACGGTTGTGAGCGCTGAGGTTGGCCTGGCTGCTGGTGTGAACGTCAGCGCGCAGATTTTGCTCCTGGCGTGGCTCGCTGTGAACGCCTTTGGCTTCTTTGTGTTACCAAAACTGAACTACTACGTGTACATCACCAGGGTGATCGTCGACGCACTCGTTTATGTGACCGGTTTCATCGGAGCCTTTGTCTTCGGTGTCGTGATGCTGTGCCCTCCTGACCTGATCGGGCGTGCGGTGCGGGCAAACTCGAAGGATATCACTCCACGTAAACTTTGGTCCGCCGCGCGTCATGACGTCTCCTCCCGCTTCTTTCTGCGCACGTTGACGGTTGGCCTACTGACCGCAGCGGTGATGTTGCTCATGTGCTGCGGTTTCGCTGCCTTCATCCCCACTCAGGCAGTCACCGCGGCGGTCTCCGAGTCAAGGAAGTCGCGTGAGTTCATGGGCACCCACACAGGCCATGATGCCACCGGAGCGACGGAGTCTCTCATTGGTGACCAGGATAGCTGGACTGCCCAACAGCGGAACGCCCCGGTGCTGCTCTTCACGTATGCGCTGGTGACTATGCCATTGTGTTTCATCCCGCGCTTGGCGTCGCTGATCAACCAGTGTTGTCCAGTGTCGTTGTTGACCACCTTTCTATGCGCCATGTGGATGGTCAGCACAGGGGCCTCGTGGGTCCCAGTACTCGGCCTCGATGCGCTGGCGACCAGCAGCACCAGTAAGAAGGGGGGAGAGACTGATATCGTAGTCCCAGCGGTGCTGTCGTGGTGTAGAGGCCTCTGGGTTTGGCTTGCGAGGCATCATTTCTTGAATCCCTCCATGGGGCTTTGTGGTTTTGCCACCGGCGCTATATATACCATCGTCGTCAGCAGTCTCCTCCGCTCGATGGCGAATGGAGGGGTGAGGTTGCCTGTCATGCACCCAAGCCGGTGGCGCATGACCGTTAGTGAGCGGGATCACACAGCAGCAACCGCAGCAGCGGGCTTCACGAGCGAAGCAACGCCTCTCCTGGGGTCTGCTGAGTGTAGGGGGGGACACCAAAAGGCGAAGGCGGCGAAGGCAGTTGAGTTTCACGGCATGGCAACTGGCCTCGATGCCCCCATAGCCGCCACCGCCACACTCGCTCAAGAGAAGTCGAACGCTCGACCAGATGAGATGCAGCGCTGTGTGCAGATGCAACTACGCGGCGGTCCGACAGTCATGACCGCGCTGGCGTGCATTCTGACGGTGGTGGTGCTGCTCGTGTGTGTGGCTGTGATGACGACAACGTCAGTGCTGCTGACAGATCGTGACGAGTCGCCGGTGTACGGGAATCGCCTCCTGCCTGGAGTGACGCTGGATGAGCACCTTGTCGTAAAAAGCATCTTGACCTGTGTCTTGGCGGCGGCAATGATCGTGCAGTGGGTGGAGGTGTGCCACGGATTTGGCTGCCGCTGCGTCTGAACGCTTTGCCCCGGCCACCCCTTCTCTCCCCTTCCCCCTTCCCATCTACGTGCGTGCGTGCGTGTGTGTGTGTGTGTGTGCATGTGAGTGTCTACACCGCTGTGATTGTTTTTTTTGGAATGCTGTTCAGAACTCGGTGGTTTTCGCACCAGAGAGAATCACACACACACACACACACACACACCGCACATAATCAAGATAACATCAATGTCGACCACACCAACATCTCCCCCCTCCCCCTCGGCCTTAAAGTACTCCATAGAAATAAGTTCGAGTGGTGGGCGACAGAGACCGCCAGCGCGTGCATGTGAAGGCCCGGAGAGAGGAAACAACAACGTCAACAACAACAAAAAAAAACAGTTACGTAGGGGGCAGCACGCAGAGAGTGTCGGGAAGGGAGGAGGGAGGGAGGGGTGTGACGTGTTCTCTTATCGAATTTGTTTTTGTCATGACCGTCAGCAGTACGTGAAGGGGGGGGGGGTGCAGCAACTCGAAGCCCCAGGCAACTGTGTTATAGAGGGCCTTGGTGTAACCGTACCATGTCTCCCTTTGGTGTGTATGTGTATTCCGCAGCTCACCAGCACGTGCATGTGAAATGCTCTGGAGGCGTACATGTAGACGTGTGTGCATGTGTGTTTGCGTCGAGGTGGGGTGAAACAAAAGGGGGGGGGTAGAGGGCTGGGAGGAGCAGCTGCCTTTGCCCCCCTCCCCCCTCCCCGTCTCTCCCCTCTCCCCTCCTCTCCCCGTCTCTCACCTCCCCGTCTCTCCTATTCGCCAATCCTTTGTACTCGCTTCTCTACGGTTCTTTTCCCATCCCTCTTCTCACATCTCCTTCAAACAACTTTTCTTCGTGTCTTGTCGTGTGCCTGTTTCGCACTCATCCCGGTTTGCTCTGGGTGTTCACCCACACACACACACACACACACACACCTCAGAACCCCCACCCTAACCCTAACCCTAACCCTAACCCTAACCCTAACCCTAACCCTAACCCTCAACCCTAACCCTAACCCTCAACCCTAACCCTAACTCTCTTAAATTGACTTAACTTAAATTTAATTTGACTTAATTCTGACTTGACTTGACTTTAATTTGACTTGGACTTGATTCTGACTTGACAATTTTAACTTTAATTTTAACTCCTTAATTTTAACTCTAATCTTGACCTAATTTTAATTTGACTTGAATTTTAACTTAATTGACTTAATTTAATTCTGGACTTAACTTGGACTTGACTTGACGACTTAATTTGGACTTAATTACTTGACATTTTAATTTTAACTTTAACTTTAATTTTAACTCTAATTTAATTTTAACTTTAATTTTTAATTTTAATTTCCTAATCTTAACTTTAATTTTAATTTGAACTTTAATTTCTAACTTAACTTTAACTTTAATTCTAACCTTAATTTTAATTTTAATTTTAACTTTTAATTTTAACTTATTGACTTGACTTTTAATTTGACTTGAACTTAACTTAACTTTAAATTTGACTTGGACTTAATTTAATTTATTAATTTTAACTTTAATTTTAATTTTAACTTTAACCTTAATTTGACTTGACTCAAACCTAACTTTGACTTTAATTTTGACTTGACTTAACTTCACTCTTGACCTTGATTCTAATTTGACTTCAATTGACTTAACTTTCAATTTAATTTACCCTAATTTGACCTTAATTTTAATTTGACTTTAATTTTAACTTAATTTAATTTAACTTTAACTTAATAATTCTAACCCTAACCCTACCCTAATGCTACCGACCTGTGGAGATGTGTCGCGAAAGAAGGAGGCCGAGGGGAAGTGAGGGAGGCGTGGCCTGAGGTGGGGCAGGTCATGGCATGATTCTTCGCGACCCCGATGGGAAGCGGCAAGGCAGGCACGCGACTACAGCCGCGTGGCCGCGTAACTGGGGTTCCGTTCGTCCACCCTTCGCGTCCAGTCGCGTGTGGGACACGTCACGTCGTCTACATCTCTGTTGTGTGTTTTTCTTGTGGCTTGGCACCGGTACCGGGAAGCCCCCAGCACCGAGTGCCCCTTCATTTGTGCCAAAGGTGTGCATGCCAAACGGACATGCAAGAACAACGGATCACGAAAGAAAATCTGAAAACATATGAAACTACAAAGGCAAATCAGCTCCGACTGAACAAACGGTGGTGCCCGAGGGAAAAAGGGAAGAAGCCGAGGCGAAACGAGCACTCGTGTTGTCAGTGGGCAAAAAGATGAAGACAAGAGAATCTACTAAACTAGAGAAATCGAACAAATCAAAGAGTGACGGAAAACAAAGAAAAGATACTGGGTGGATGACAAACGCCCCGCCGGCGTTCGTCAGAGGGTTATGGCGAACACAGCGTGAATCCATGCTGTGTCAAGAGAAAACTGAAAACAAGTCAATCATAAACGTTAGAGATAGTTTTTCCATTTTTGAGGTCATCCTGGCTACCATTTCTTCACCCAGCGATGCCCAGCCACTAACTATTGAAGGGAAGAAAAATGCTGAAAAGTAAAGAATCTGAAAGGGATGTCATTACGGAGGGAACAAATCAATCAACGGTTCCCCTTTGTTAAAGCCCACGGGGTGTTGAAACGCCATTGGCATATGAGGGTGGTTAGCTTTCCGGAAAGGTTTTACAACAGAGGAAGCGCACCCTTTCAACTTAGACACCCGCTCTCTTTCTTGGAAACCCGGGGCGCGGGTGAAAGAGAGCTGGTCGAAAAAACCTCTCGGGCACCTGCAAAAACATTGAACCTGCAAAACATTGGATAGAATCACAGTCGCGTGGCATTCTTGACCGCCTTGAAAACAAACTGCTTTGCTGATCTGCCATCGTGTGGCATGGAACAGCTTAAACTGAATCAACATTCTGAAAACCACTTCACCGTGGACCAGACACCGTCAGGAGTTCCGGTTCTCAGGGTTGGGTGGGTGGGCGTTTTTGCGTCAGAGACCGCATTAAACCCACTAAGATTACTTACTGGATTTGTATCCAATTCCATAAGAGACAGAAGTAGAAGGAGAGAGAACGAATAATCATTCGGTAAAGAGATAACAAACACACATACATGTGACATCACATTTGTAGAAAACCACTTCAGGAGCATATCGGCACACAAGGTGCACTGGACCAACCGTCCCGGGTACACCCGGGTCCGGGGTACCAAAATACATTCGGACCAGACATCTCGGACGAAACCCGGACATGCATTCGTCAGAAATCCCCGCACCACACACTGCATAGCAGTGAATGTGCGTCGCTCACTCGGAAAGCCGGCCGACCACATGGTACCCGACCCCCTCGCTCGGACCCCCCCTCCCGTGTAGACTTTCAATCCCTCCAGAAAATCATGTACCATTCGATTGCCTCCGTCGAAAAGACTTCGCCAATGAAACCCTAACCCTAACCCTAACCCTAACCCTAACGCTACCGACCTGTGTGAGATGTGTCGCGAAAGAAGGAGGCCGAGGGGAAGTGAGGGAGGCGTGGCCTGAGGTGGGGCAGGTCATGGCATGATTCTTCGCGACCCCGATGGGAAGCGGCAAGGCAGGCACGCGACTACAGCCGCGTGGCCGCGTAACTGGGGTTCCGTTCGTCCACCCTTCGCGTCCAGTCGCGTGTGGGACACGTCACGTCGTCTACATCTCTGTTGTGTGTTTTTTCTTGTGGCTTGGCACCGGTACCGGGGAAGCCCCCAGCACCGAGTGCCCCTTCATTTGTGCCAAAGGTGTGCATGCCAACGGACATGCAAGAACAACGGATCACGAAAGTAAATCTGAAAACATATGAAACTACAAAGACAAATCAGCTCCGACTGAACAAACGGTGGTGCCCGAGGGAAAAAGAAGAAGCCGAGGCGAAACGAGCACTCGTGTTGCCAGTGGGCAAAAAGATGAAGACAAGAGAATCTACGAAACTAGAGAAATCGAACAAATCAAAGAGTGACAGAAAACAAAGAAAAGATACTGGGTGGATGACAAACGCCCCGCCGGCGTTCGTCAGAGGGTTATGGCGAACACAGCGTGAATCCATGCTGTGTTAAGAGAAAACTGGAAACAAGAGAATCTTTAGAGGAATCAATCATAAACGTTAGAGATAGTTTTTCCATTTTTGAGGTCATCCTGGCTACCATTTCTTCACCCAGCGATGCCCAGCCACTAACTATTGAAAGGAAGAAAAATGCTGAAAAGTAAAGAATCTGAAAGGGATGTCATTACGGAGGGAACAAATCAATCAACGGTTCCCCTTTGTTAAAGCCCACGGGGTGTTGAAACGCCATTGGCATATGAGGGTGGTTAGCTTTCCGGAAAGGTTTTACAACAGAGGAAGCGCACCCTTTCAACTTAGACACCCGCTCTCTTTCTTGGAAACCCGGGGCGCGGGTGAAAGAGAGCTGGTCGAAAAAACCTCTCGGGCACCTGCAAAAACATTGAACCTGCAAAACATTGGATAGAATCACAGTCGCGTGGCATTCTTGACCGCCTTGAAAACAAACTGCTTTGCTGATCTGCCATCGTGTGGCATGGAACAGCTTAAACTGAATCAACATTCTGAAAACCACTTCACCGTGGACCAGACACCGTCAGGAGTTCCGGTTCTCAGGGTTGGGTGGGTGGGCGTTTTTGCGTCAGAGACCGCATTAAACCCACTAAGATTACTTACTGGATTTGTATCCAATTCCATAAGAGACAGAAGTAGAAGGAGAGAGAACGAATAATCATTCGGTAAAGAGATAACAAACACACATACATGTGACATCACATTTGTAGAAAACCACTTCAGGAGCATATCGGCACACAAGGTGCACTGGACCAACCGTCCCGGGTCCGGGGTACCAAAATACATTCGGACCAGACATCTCGGACGAAACCCGGACATGCATTCGTCAGAAATCCCCCGCACCACACACTGCATAGCAGTGAATGTGCGTCGCTCACTCGGAAAGCCGGCCGACCACATGGTACCCGACCCCCTCGCTCGGACCCCCCCTCCCGTGTAGACTTTCAATCCCTCCAGAAAATCATGTACCATTCGATTGCCTCCGTCGAAAAGACTTCGCTAATGAAACCCTAATTCCTTAACTTTAACCCAATTCTAAATTTTACCTAATTTCCAATTTCCAATCCTAATTTTAATTTTAATTTTTAATTTAATTTCACTAATTCTAACTCTAACCCACCTAATTTCTAATTTTAATTCTAACTTCCAACCCTAACCTTACGAACCTGAACTCCTATGCACCCTAACCCTATGGACCCCTAACCCTATGCACCCTCACCCTATGGACCCCTAACCCTATGCACCCTCACCCTATGCACCTAAGCCTATGCACCTAAGCCTATGCACCTAAGCCTATCCACTTAACCCTATCCACCTAAGCCTATCCACCTAAGCCTATCCACCTAAGCCTATCCACCTAAGCCTATCCACCTAACCCTTCTTTTTTCCACTGAAAGAGGTAAAGAAAAGTGGCTAGTAGAGAGCGACTTCGCTACGCGAGCGGCGCCCCCAGGGATATTAAAACAACTTGTTCACATCACTTTTCCTGAATCATCTGATTCCCAGGGACACCTCTTCAGTTCCAAGCAAAAGGTTTGGCAGAGACCAGCGAGAAAAACATGGCACTTGTAGGGGGGACTCTTTATTAGGCAAATATTCACTTTGCCAGGGCTTGCACCATCATAAAGAGACAAGGGGGTAAGAGACCACGCTAAAAGCCATCGCAGCAGCTAGTTTTGGGGGCGAGTGTGCAACACGGAAACTTTTGAGAGTTGGCCTCCGGAATGCTCCCAATTCCCAACGCAAAACAATTGACCCAAATACATTAGTTAATTGTGCTTTTCCGAGTCCCAATACTTCTGTCATTAAAACATTTTCCCGAGAAGAGCACCCACACATTGGACGAGCAACAACGTGAACCCGTCAGCATCTTACGCGCCGGAAGCCTGCAGCCATCACAAAACGCGGATGGAACCAGACATAAGCCCCACAAGATTTGCCAGCCCTTCACCCAGCACGCGCTTGAAGAAGTAAGGTGCGCGGGGCGGGATTCGATAAACATTCCTAGAGACCCATCATCCGATAAAATGCACACAAACCGTATTTAAGATGGTTTTCCCCCATTCGCCTGGATAAAAACAAAAACCGTGTTCAAAGCATCGGTTACCCAGAAATTCCGAGCGGCAAGAGATAGTTGCCACCACCGTTGTGGAACAGAAGAGCCTGAGCGAATTGGAGTGGTGAAGCGATTTTTCGTTACACACAGATTTCCGGCGCTTGGGAAACACCTAAAGTTGCATGAAAAAACTTTTCATATCCAAGCCAAATTTCTAACGTGATTGTGCAACTTGCACTCCCCCCCCCCCCCGGGAGACATTTTTTTCCACACTGAGAAGACTCAGGCCACCGCTGCTACCATAGAGAAGCGTGCAAACTAGCATCTCATCCCCTTTGCGTTTTTTTCAGCGACCGCAAACAGGCGAGGCACCCGCCAAGACAGAAGAACACGCGCGCCGACTCCGTAGTTCGCCCCCATTTCGAAGCAGGTGACGACCGAGAGATTATCCAGCCATGCCGCACAGCGGCATGCGGCTTGTGGTTGAGGAAACCCGATATATTAGTCAGCGCTTCGGCAGTAGGCTGTGGATGGAAGGTACTTGTTCGTCATGCACACGCCGTAAAAGGACGGGAGGGACTGCGATAGGGTAAATTCTCGCCGGAGAGGTGTTTCCAGCGCACTCGTCACCTACCGGCTCTCTCCTCCCTCTCGGTTGTGTGGGGCCGTGCAAATGCCGAGGAATCGCCTAGGTATACCAGAAGCATCACTCAGCTGCTCCCAGCAGTGCACAAATACTTTCAAGCCAGACTTATTACGACACTTTCCTCATGAATCGATTGCTCCTGCACAAGAGCTACCCATGCCTGCTCATCCAATTCTTTCATGAACCTAAAGTTTTAGCGATGAAGGTGCTACCTTGCGGATAGTTGAGGAAAATTCTACCAGACGCGTATGTACAACTAAATAATGTTTTATCGTGTCCTCTAGGTGAAAGAAAAAAAAAACGAAAGTGGCCTGTGATGCTTCTATTCATCGTGCCCGCACCGGTTTTTCCCTGTGGATTAACATCAGTGGTGTGAAATTACTCTCTCGGCTCTCAACTCGTTCATTATGACATTTTACTGAGTAAGAGCACGAAATGAAAAGCAATGACAGCAGCGATGTGCAACTCGAAAACAGCTTTGTTTCCCTCAGTTCCCTTACTTCTCGATATCTTCTTTTTGACGGCGTGCACGCGCGGATGAGGCAAGCCACGGCCGGTCGTTGGTGAGTTATAGAAACAATGGGAGGTAGCGGCAGCAAGATGCCCGCCACTCAGGGTGCGGCGATTCCTCCCTATGAGGAAAACTCACCACAGTCCACAAACATCGGTGATTTGGTGGAATCTGGACGGTATAAAGTGGCGACTCCAGAGACGTTGGAGATGATGAAGCAAATCCAGGCCCCTCGTGATGCCAACAAAATGTACCCAGATTCGCAGGTGAAAGATCTGAAACAGTATATTATCGAGCAGGAAGGCCTGGAAATCGGCGAAGCTCGAAGACGAGCACTATCGCAGCAGTGGCGCTTTTTCTTGTCGTGCGAACCCATGCAACGCGGACTTGATGCAGGCATTATTCTGGGAAGTTTTTCTGCCGCTTTTGCCGCGTTCCGGAGTCCTCGAAATCGTGTACCAGCGAAAATCGGTTTTATTTTTTTCGGCGGTTTTTGCGTGGGAATGCTATCTGTTCCACTAATGGTGGTTGCAGCGGACGCCTATAACTCACAGCGGATTAAGAAGCTGGAGCAAGAGCTGTTCGAAAAGCAGCGCTCAGAATTTAACAAGCGGTAGCTTTCTTACAAGGAACAATACAGGAGGATATGTCACATGAGCTTGCTTTTTTTTTCCTCACCGCCTGAACTATTCAAATGAGGTTGACGAATTTTCTGGATTGCGATTGAAATCGTACATTTCGGCTGTAAGACTTTGCAACGATTTGCACATTTTCGGCCTGCAGTTGGCGACAGAATGTACTTGAAGTTCTCCAAGTGAAAGCGTTGTGCACCAGGTGTCGAAAATTCCTGGCAGTCGGCGAGCGGGGCATCTTCCAGTGAATTTCCAGCTTCTGCTCTGTAG
Source organism: Porcisia hertigi (assembly GCF_017918235.1). NCBI lineage: Eukaryota > Euglenozoa > Kinetoplastea > Trypanosomatida > Trypanosomatidae > Porcisia > Porcisia hertigi. The sequence continues at coordinate 386,577 of NC_090568.1, forward strand.
AGCTGTCGATTTGCGCTTTCTCATTTCAGATCTATGGTAGTTTCTTTGCTTTTGAAGCCTACTTGTTCTCATCTCTTTTGAAATTTCCAACATTCTTTGAATCATTTACGTATTTATATATTTTTTATATACATTGCACCAACCTCTTTGTAGCTGCTAGGCTATATCCTTGTTGGGTCTTGGCATAGAACTCAGCGATGAGTGCTACGCAAGCTATTGACGCTAGCACGAGCCTCGGTGCGCGCGGCGATGAAGGCTGTAGACCCCGAGGGGCTTCTGGACAAGAGGCACAGGTTGCGCATCTTTTGTCGCAGGTTGCGTTTCTCCACCGAGAGGTGGAACGTCTAGAAGAGCTGGTGTCTACCTTGCGAACAAAATCATTTTCTGAAGCACGTCAGTTGGCTGCTGAATACGAGGAGAGGATTGTGCAGAAGAATGCAGAGATAGAAAGACTGCAACGATCGATGAAATCCCGCGGGGATGTAGACGATCCGCAGAAGAGATGCAAACTGCTCGAAAAACAATTGGCCACTGTTAACAGCGAAAAGAGCGTGGCTTGCATGGAAAAGGCAGACTTGCAGGCAAAAATGCGGAAGCTGCAGGTGTTGTTGAAAACCACTAAACAAGAGGCCGCGAAAGTTCAGGGCCGTTCCGAGGAGAGCAATATGGAACGGTCGTGTACCATTACAGCACTAAAATTGACCGTTGAAAATTTGTCACAAGAGTGTGATAGGTTAAAGACGGAGTTGGCAGCGCAGGCCAAGCGGCAGCTTGTAGCAAGGGAAAGTAGTGGGACCATCTATGAGCGGAACTTCTGTCATGCTGAAGCTCAAACAGCACTCGTGGAGCAGGCGACTCAATCCTGTCAGGTGTGCACACTCCAAAGCGCTGCGGCGAATGTCGCAGAGGATGGTGATGTGCCCCATAGCCTTGCGGTGCTTCTGGAGGAGAAAACGCGTGAGTGTGATCAGCTGCGTGGTGCGTTGGAGGATATGAGCGCCATGCAGCGGGATGCACTGTCAATGCTCGAGACGACAAAGAGGCAGCTAAGCCAGGAGACCGAGCGAAGACGAATTGCGGTAGAAGATGTGGAGAATTTCTCACTCCAACTTCGTGCTTTGCAGCAACGGTGCAGTGATCAGACAGCAGCGGAACGAGCGATGGGCGATAAAATCAGACTGTTAGAGGAGGAACGGCAGAAAATGCTGGTGGAGAAATCTCAAATTGAGCGAGACAGAGACCATTGGGAGGAACAGCTGCGTCAGTATGAAGCAGATGTGGCGCAGCTTTCGGCCACCAAAAACCATTCCAACCGGCAGTTAAGCTCACTGGCATCTGAAAACGAAAATTTGCGTGCCGAGCTTCTGCAGTTGTCTGAGCGGGAGGCGGGTGCGCTCTACGCAGTGAAGGCGAAGGATATGGAAGTGCAAGAAATTCTCACTGCGTATCAAAAATCCGCGCAAGAGATCGAGTCACTGGTGGAGAATCAACGTTTTCTTGAGCGAGAGCTAGACAATGTACGGGCAGCACTCGCCTCTAAAGAAGAGACGGTGGCGTATCTCCAGGAGCAGTTGCGATCGTTGCATTTGCACGAGCAGCAACTGACCATGGATATTCAAGCGCTTGAATACGAAAACGAGAATCATCATCAGCGTCTAGTCAGGGGCGATCAAGAGGCGGCTGAACTCGACGCAAAGTGCACAGAGCTCACGAATCTTCTCCATGTCAAAGAGCAATGCATTGAAGAGCTACATCAGAGCTTGAGCGAGTTGAGCAAACAGGTCATTGTAAAGGACAACGAATCACTGCTACTGCGGCAACGGTGCGACACACTTCTCTCTGACATAGCTTGTCTTCGCTCTTCGTTGTCAGTAGAAAAGGCGAAAGTCCAGGATCTGGAAACCTCTAATGCACGTTTCGTGGCACGGGAGGTTCTATCGCTCAGCGACGCAGCTGATCGAAGGGAACAGGCTCAGGCGCTCGAAGATGAGCGGACAACACTGAAGGCCGCCATAGAGGAGAACGAGCGAATCACGGCCTCGTTTGACCGACTCTCGGAAACCAACAAAGCGCTCGAATTAAGACTCTCAGACTTGGAGAAATCGCTGCAAGAGTCGATCGAGGCAAAGGAGAGACTCCATAGAATTGTTCTGGATCAAAATAAGGCGCTTTCTCGCCTTGCACAGTGAAGCACTGCTTTTGTTTCTTGATCCTTTTTTTACATGAAAGACCGGAAAGGACATACCCAGAAAGCCGCCACGAGACGCGTTTTCTCTCAAGGATAGACTCCATGCTGTGTATTCTCAAAATAACAGGGAACTGGGTTAGAGAAAAAAATTGAAGTTCTTTCCTCACTGTAGGAAGCTATGCGCGGCACAGCTTCCTTTTTTTCCTGCGCCAAACCACCCGCTATCTGCGTGTGGCCGCGTGTGTCTCGTAGTTTCATTTCGGGCAACAAGTCCCTATGATTCCGCTCTCCATGTCGTTACTGTTTTTCTCCCATATACGCACTTTTTTGTCCCTATGCAGCCGAGGGCGGTATTACGACCTTTGGGTATAAAACCTCTCCCTCTCTGGAGTTATTGTGGATTGATATCCAGTGTACGTATCAGTCTGCGAGGTCTCGGAGTTATAGTGTAGCGAAAATGAACGCCATGTTTTCCGCTGACCAGATCAATGTTCCTCCTGAGCTGGGAACGATCATGAAGCAGTACACAAAGGCCGTGATTCGTGACCAACCGACTGATCTGTACAAGTACAGTGCCAACTTTTTTGCCATCCTGAGCGGCTACGCAGCCCCCTTTGATGGTGAAGGGCAACTGACCGAGAATGGTGTGAGCGAGGACGTGACACGTTCGATCGAGCCAGCGATGAGCGATCTGCAGAGAGTGCCAAATGCAGAATCACAGGACCCGGTTGACGCTGTTCTCCGCAGATATGACCGCACCGGAACAGGCTATATGGACCCAAGGGAGCTGTCGGAGCTTTTGGAGGATCTTAGGACAGATTTGGGTCTTGATGATGAGAATCTGGGCAGTGCGGAGGATATTCTAGCCCTACTTCCGAGTACAGACAACCAGCTGGACCTCCTGGATCTCCGTAGGCTCCTTTTCGAGGGCGCAACTGATTAACAAGGTCGTCTTACCGTGCTGATGGTATTCGGTGATGGGTAGTGGAGTCATGTATAGTATGGGTGTTTTTCTCGGTGGTGGTTGCCATTTTTCGTTTTTTTTTTCTTGGCATGAAGTGTATGTACCCTATGTCAGGCATGTACGTGAATTTGAAGAAAGGCCGCAGAATGTTTGTTGAAAGCGTGTTTCTACTGCAACACCAATGAGTAAATATGTGGGATGTCGCGCCAGGCTATTTCTAGCAGCGAGGGACACGCCTTCTCTTTCCTATATGTCTATTTGAAATGCGTTGTTTGCTCCGTGCACAGCGGTGTCTATCCTTTACGAGGGTATTTTATCTGGTCTTCACTCAAGTGAGGAAAAAAAAGTTGGCAGCTTGGCTAATGAATACTTCACATGATCATGATGAGTAGGTCACTTTGCTTCTATCTGTCTTCCCGCTCCTTGCGTTGTGTGTGCCTTTTCGGCTTGTGCGCATGCATATGTGTGGGCTTCAACACACACAAAGTCGACTATAAAAGATGCCTCCGAAGCAGGCCAAAAAGGATCCCAAAGCGGCGGCGCCGGTGATCACCATAGCGCAGGAGCTCCACGTCGACACCGATTTGCGTCGTCTACATGAGGCGTGCGGGTTACTAGGGGACCCGTTTATCCCTTTCGCGAAGCGGCTGAAAGCGGAGCTTATACGTGTGAAGGACGGCGATCAAACAGGGATACCCCAAGTGCCTTTATTTGTCCGTGGCGAAGTACTGAGTGCGGACTTGAAGGCGCTCTGTAAAGTCGCGCTCCGACCTTACCCCTTTCTTCGTGTGATACAGCTGCATTACGCCATGCTCGGTGACGATGGCGTTCTTATTCTGTGCGAGTTTCTACGAGAATACAGTCCGCTTCCGGATCGCAATCCGTTTGGCATACAGCGTCTCGAGCTGCCAGGCTGCGCGATCGGGCCACGGGGATGTCGGTATTTGGGCAGCTACCTTAGGGACAACAGTACTGTGACAAAGCTTCTCCTCGACTTCAACCCGTTGGAGGACGCTGGAGTACAGGAGCTCTGCGCAGGGTTGCAATGGAACGCTTCCGTGACATCACTTTCTTTGCAGTTCTGTGGCCTGGGCGCAGTCGGAGCGGGTTACATCGCGTCGCACATCGTGAAACAGTCCAATGTGTCGGTGCTTTCGCTGCGTGGTAACCATATCGGCGACAAGGGTGTGGAAGAGGTGGCTAAAGCGGTTTGTGTGAGCGCAAAGCTCGAGGACGTTGACTTGGCCGATACGGCGTTCACCGGTGAGGCGGACGCCCTGCTGGCACTCTGCGAAGCCATAGAGGGCAATACACACCTTCGAGTGCTGAACTTGGACTTGTGCATTTTGGTGCCGGGTGTCAGCGAATGTTTGCTCAAGTCGCTGGAGGCAAGTAGGCACGTGACGGCGCTGCGGGTGAGCGAGCGCACCGACCCGGCGGTGTACAAGCGAATCGCTGAAATTAGTGCCACTAGATCGAAGCCAAAGAAAAGTAAAAAGAAAAAGTAAATGTTTTTTTTTCCATGTACACTACGGATAGGCTTTTGGCAGCCACGCCTTCACTCCTTTTTTTTCACTAGAGGGTGAGCCCAACCCAATCGACTCCCTTCTCCTCTACCCCAGAATGGTACGAAAATACGTAAGAAAAAGATCGCAGTGCAGCAGAAAGAGATGACTTTGCATGGTTGTGCTGATCACAGAAGTTGGCGGGTTCGGTTCTCGAACATTAATCTTGATGATTTTTCGCATCTTTTCGGTAAGTCTACTTCTTGCAGCAGGCGGAGAAAGACTATTGCGGTGATCATCTCCTTGCTTTTTTGTTCATCTCTTCTCTCACTTTATTTTCTTTGGGGCTTTGACGGGGGTAATCACCAACGTTCTTTCACACAAAATGCTCTTCAATATCTTCAGAGACGTTTCCCTCACAGTTATACTGGAAAGCGGGACGTAGGTAGAAAATCACCTGCACACTCTTGCTGTCTGTGGAGCAAGTGCGCTTCCCGGTTTTTGGGGGCCGTACTCACTCCTGCATGGTCGTGCTTCTAGTTTCCTTGTCTTCACAAGAGATTTGACCTTCTATATTTGCCTTCTGGTGCACTGGATCGGCTTTGAAGAACGGGAAAAAGCCAAGTCTCTGACGGGAGGGCGATGGTTCTGCTCTTCTCGCTTCAAAGGCCGACTCGTGAGGAGGGAGGCAACGGGGAGGGGAAGATAGAAACAAAAAGCGAAGGCTCGTTCGTCTGGTCTGCCTTTCAGGATCGCATCGCCGTCTTTCACGATGATCGAAGAGGTGAGGCACCTTCTTCAGATGAAATTGATTTGGTGCTTCGTGAGCTGCAGTACCCTGTAGCGCCACGCTTTTTCGCTACCCCCTTTGATGGTGTCATTGATGAAGGCGATGAGCAGGAGTCGGCGGTGCTGAAGTCGTTGTTTGAGGATATTACGACACGCGTTCAAAGGCGAGAGAATGTCACTGTCGTCCACCGAGGTGCCAATTCCGATGCGCATCTGCAACGTCTCCTGATTGCTTTCTTTCAAGCAATCCGGTTACCAGCAGAATACGGCATGCAAGTCGTTGCTGACGAAATAGCCAAGGAAAGGCAGATGCAACGGCTTCTGCAGATGAACACAATCCCTGGCGATGCGGATGCGACGGAGGCCCGGGGCACGAAAGATCATGGGGCTCATGCGGGGAGGGAGAGTGAGGGCGGCGTAAAATTATCAAAAGAGTTGCGTAAAAAGATACAGCAACTCAGACGGGAATATCACTACGTGCATCCCTCCGATAGACAAGCAGCCGCGGCGAAGCGCTACGCGGTCATCTCAGCCGCCCACGATGATATCTTGGTGCCGCCGCACAACGACTCCTCCTCACTGAGGCCGCAGAACTTTTTAGTGTCTTCTCCAACGTTTCATACTCACCGGTCATCGAGGGTTATCTCCATCCTGCCCGTAAGGAATACACGAAGCCACGCTGCCCTATACAGTCAGATGCAGCGCCGCAACACCATGGCACTGCTGACAGAGCTTCGGAAGGAGGAGAGCAGCAGCGGCTGTGAGCCTCTTCCCGGGAACGGTTGGGGTGCAACAATGAAGGTCTACGTTTTCGACGGGGTGGCATCAGTGATGGCCTTGCCAGGGGTTCCCAACTTTGAGGAGCTGATTCGAGAGTTGACGCTTGACTTCTGGGTACGCACCGACTTGAAGCCAGCTGACGGCAAGCGAGTGCTAGTGCAGATCATGGAGGGTCAGCGCGAGGAGATCGGCCAGCTGTTCCAGCTGAGCCTGAACTGGTACGAGGACATGCCCGATTCCCTACGAGTTCTTATTCGTGACTCAGCCAACCGTGTCCTAGAGGCGGTTGTATCTCTTGTGAAGACAGGTCTTACAGATGGCACCGGTTTTCACCACGTGATGTTACGCGTTCACAATTTAGAGGAAGGTCAGCTCGCGTGTGAGATCGACGGTCTGGGGGTTGAAATTCAGCTCATTCAACAGGAGCATCCTGTGGCCTTCAACCCGTGGTCGCATCGCCTCTTCATTGGCGGTTACCTAAACGAGGTGAACTCGCCAGCGTTGGTGTTTCGCGGAGTAATCGCGGAACTGCGGTTTTCCTCTGGGGGCTATCCCCCAAAACCTGTTGTCCGATGGCCCCTCTTTCCTGTGGAGGGGGGGATGCTCCAGGAGATGACGCGCACGATTCCCATCGACCACCACGAGACACTCTTGAACTTGCGAGTGCTGGAGGAACCGGCGCCGCGCAGCGCTCCATCCTTTGACGGCAACTTAGTCATGAACGTTGGAACGCTGCCGTTGCTTGGTCAGCTCATGCACCACTGGCGAATCGAGTTGTGTTTCCGCACCGATGTCACGTCACGTATGATGTCGTTGATCGGCGTGACAGATCGCAACTTCAAAATGCAAGAGTTCGGGATTGTACTCAACGCAGAGCCAGTCATAACAAAGGAGCGCTTGCGCTACCACGAGCTTCACACAACTTTCTACATCGTGGACGCATTTGGTTGCCGTTGCTCTGCGCTACTTCGTGGCAACGAGCGAGAAAACTTGATGGACGGTGAGTGGCACAAGCTTGTTTGGCGGTGTATCGACAGTGAAGTAAACAACTTCACTGTAAAGGTCGATGATGTCCTAAAGGACGTGCTTTTCGTCTCGCGGGAGGGACCAACGCGCTTCGTGACTTATGACAACTGGATCGCGGTCGGCGGACACAACGTGCGCAACTGGAAAGTTCAACGCCTTTTCACTGGGCAGATTGACCATTTTTACCTCTCTTTAAGCGGCTGCCACTATGTTACGTTGGATATGAATGAAGGTCCTGGTGCGTACGTACTGCAGGATAACTCGTGTCACAACAACCACGGGCTGCTTATCAATGCCGAAACAGAAGTCGTGCGCCGTAACGACGTTGTGTGGGTCCCTGGCCCCGCTAGCAACTCGGATGATATCAACCAGGCCGCCCGCCCTGAGATGCAGATATTCAGGAGGAACAATGTCTCGATTGCAGTGGTGGTTTTCACGTGCGGTTTTGGCGAGGGGGGTGTCGCCCGCGAGACATTGTATGATGTGCTGTCGGGTAAGTTTCACGAGATCGAACCCACTCCTCACATCCTTCCTGAACACACGCAGGCACAGTGGAAGTCGTGGTATGGTCTTCCGGCGCAATGTTACCAAGAACTTGACACTGTGACGCGGCTGGAGGAGTCCATCAACACAGCGCTCTGCGCACACGCTCCGCGGGGGCACCTTATGGTCACCGTGCGTATAGGCGACTGCTTTGCTTCCGTGCTGCACGTCTGTGAGCCGGATCTCCCGGCTGACGCGGTGTATGACTGCAACATGCTGAAGTGGCATTACCCCTACATGGTTGAAGGAACGCTAGGGTGGCGCGAGCTGATGCTGAATCGCATGATCGAAGGTGCGGAGTCTGTGCTTCTTATCGATACATTGAAACCGTACGTCACTGCTAAATTGGGTCCACTGAACTCGGGGTCTCGGCCATTGGTCGCTGATGATGTCATCCGCAGCCTGAAAAACAGCGGACGGCCTTGGTTCTTAGCAGTGGTGCTTCATACGCACCTGCTGAATGCCGAGTTCGGCTCCACAGTGCATCTGATCCAGCGCGTCCGCCCACACATGTCAGCGAATGAGGCGGCAGCAATCGGTCTTTTCAGTAAAAGGCTGTTCGACCGCGCTCGCGAGAACGCATCGCTGGTGGTTCAGCGGAACTGGCGTGTGTGTCTGGCGAAGCAGGTAGCTGCTCAAAGAAGGGAGCAGCGCACCCTGAACGATCGAAAGGTAGAGGAGATCCGCACGCTACGTATGTCTCCGGCTGTAAAGATGAAGGTGCCTCTATGCGCACTGCTTATTACGCTTCACAATCCGAAGTGTCCTGGCGTCCCCGCGATTGACAACGACGTGGGCCCTCTGGAGGAAGCGCTCCGGCATCAAGGCTATGATGTAACGATCCTGCGTGATCCCGACAGGGAGACGATGCTGCGTGCCGTTTCCCAGACGGACACGTCAAAGACCAACTTCATCTACGTTAGCGGTTATGGTGGTGCACTCAACCTTCGGCAGCCACCTATCTTTGGGTTCGAGTCTTTGGCGATTTATGTTGAGGAGCAGGCTCAGCGCACAACCTTCGAGTGCGACGAAGGCGCTGCCTATCGTCAGCTAATCGCGCAAATGAAGGCGGAAAGGGCGACAGTGCCGGTCAAAAAGTCAAAAAAGAAGAAGGCGGTTGCGGCTCGTCGACCAAATAGACAGGCTGCCAAAGAAGCCGAGCTGCAGCAGCGCCAGCTCGAGATTGCGCTGCGTTTTGCACGTGAGCAGATAGAGGAAGAAGAGTCAGTGGTCCGGGACACTGTTGTTCGCGAGTACGACACGATGAACCAGAATCTGTCGCATTTCATGCGACAGGCGATCGTCGGCACGCGCGCGTACGAGGAGAAATATAGAGCGAAGGGTCCTGAAGGCAACCCGCAGAACTTTGTGTATCTGTCTGACTCGCGCATGATTGAACCCTTCCCTACCACTGTCGTTGACGTGGAGGAGCTTATCGCGGCTGCGCTCCATCAGCGGAACCCCCCACCAGGCTTACAATGTGTCATAGCGGTAGACCTGCAACCAGTGACCTCGTACGCGTGTGGTGTTGCGCTCCTCGCCAGCAGTACAGGAAACACGCTCCGGCTGCCCTACCGTCCGTATCAACGAGAGGTTCTTACATTGACCCTCATAAAAGCCTTCAATGGACACTTGCCGAAGATTCCAGCCACCCTCAAATATGCTGTTCTATCCGGTGGGATCGAGACAGAGGTGAATCACCGCGACTGGAAGTCCTTCGCGTCGTACGTGGTCCGAAAGCTTCAAGTCTGCTGTTCACCCGAGCGCTTCAGGGCTTTGTGCACTGAGTTAGATCGGCATGTTCCCTTTGTGGGAGAGCTCGTGCCTGTGCGGGCCATTTTGCTAGACATTGAGGCGAAGGATCGTCGGCGCCGTGAGCGCGATTCGCAGAAGGTGAAGGCCACACTGACATTCGGTGTTGGTAGCGCGAAGGTGCAGAGTGATATGTTTTCCCTCTTCCGAGAGTTCCTAGAGGGCGTGACAGTGGCCGAGTGCCTCTTCACTAACAGAATTTGCATTCTTTTTGTGCAGAACAACAAAGGGATTGATGGCATTCAGGTGAAGGATGTCGCTGATGCGTTGGAGAAGTGCCGCCCTTCAGCCTGCACTGTTGGATTTGAGCTACAAGTCACTGCCGGTGGTGTGGAAGTGCAGTTTAAGGTGTCTGATGCAGCGGACAGGCTCCCTTTTGGTCAGTGGCTCACAGCACTCTCGATGCGCAGTCTGTCGTGGCAGTTTCGCCAGCGGCCGGGGTTCGGGATCGCGCGGTTAGATGTTGACTACATAGAGTATCTGTACAACCTCAAGATCACGTGTAGTGCCCGCCGCTACCGACAGTTGTACAAGCAGATGGTCACGATCCCTGTGCCGAAATCGTATGTTCGCTTTGTGCGAACACGCGTCTTGTAGGCCCAGCAATAAAGCCGAGGCCACCGGGAAATGTTCGCTCTGATCCTGGAGAATAGGTAATGTACTGATGTTGGGATTGAGTTAGACCTTCTTCCCCCCCCCGCCCCTCGAAACCGCTGTAAATGTGACCCTTTTGGAACGAGAAGTGTGGCGTAATGATGTAATGTCTGCTCTGTTTTTTTCCTCCGCAATTGCGGTTGTAATGTGAAGGTGCGTATTCACGAGTATGTGCGTGTGTATTGGATGTCCCACCTTCGCTGACACCGGCAAAACCCCTGCGGTTGACCCAGGACTACATTTCTTGCACCCAGTGGTTGCTTTTTTTTTTCACCGCACTCCCTCCTCTTAGCGCGGTGCTGAGTCGTTACCACCACACTTGGTTTTCTTTATGTACAGAGGCCCCTCGCAATGGAGAGGGTTGATAAAACGATTGTCCACGATGTTTCATTCTCAAGTGCAAGTAGAACGAAAAAACAAGGTTGTCAGCGACACTGCAAACGTGAAATCCACCACTGCGGGGTAGGCGGCATGTTGCCGTTTTTCCTCCCGTTCGTTACTCAGAGAGTTCTCACTACTTTCGCGACGCGGGGGTCCCTCGCACAAGGCATTGTACAACCTAGTACCGTAGAAGATGGAGTCAATAGACTCTCACAACTTCAATGCCACCTTTCCGTAATGTGGCTCACTCACTATAGTCGTTACCCCTTTTCATTTCTGTGAATATCTTTTGTTTTTTCTATTAACCAACCTGTTTGGGCAACCGTAAATATGCACACATTCCTCGCAGGTTAAGCACTGGTGCTGCATCAGTGACGTACCAATCAAACCTAGTCTCCATACGCTTCGTGTCCAAGTAGTGTTTCCCGTCGCCCGTTTTCTCTTTTTTTGTTTCTTCTGCCCACATCAGCTCGTGTCTTAATAACGTTGTAGCCATGAAACTGGTCCGGCGAGCCCGGAAGAGCATTCGTGAGCGGCGAATGAAGGCGTGCCTGAATGAGCTGACACAGAATTTGTCGAAGGTGGAGAGATGCGTTTTCCGGGAGCAGAAGAAAGAGCGTGACAGGAAACGCCAGGCTGCAGGAATTGGTGAACTTGTTCCGAAGGATGTACTGAACGGTCGCATGAATCCTGATTTGTATGCGGTGGAGTGCCGGCTTCACGAAGAGGCAGGCCTGCCCAGACCGTTGCCGTACCAAGGGTACAAGGAGGATCTGGTGCGGAGTCGTGCAACCATGCACTGTATAGGTTTTGTTGGGTTACAGACGATTCTGCACGCTATCCGTGCCCGCAACAGGAGATAAAGATGAAACATAAGTTTTGCGAGAAGTTGCTTCGTTGGTGGGTGCGCTTTTGAGGACTCCTCAGGGGGCTCCGGGTCCTGTTTTGAATTGTTTACTCTTCACCCTTATTTTTTTGCTTGGAGATACTTGACGATTAACGAAACGCCTAGCAGGGAACGTAAAAACTCTACTAAGAGAAACAAATGAGTGGATGAAAGCATGGACCGCCAATGCGTGGACGTAGTGGTGACGCGTAGTTCGAGTGGCTATCGCCTCACCGAAGCCGTGCGGCTGCGGGGTGACTTTGATCTCTTTGCCTCTGTCTGTCTGTTACACCAGGTTGTCAAGTACACCAACCGGGCCCCTCAAGCGGGGATACCTCGCTTCATTCCAGTGTGACTCTATGAACTGGTCTCCTCCTCCCTCTTTCTTCTCCTATGGCCGGAACAGACTCTGACGTGGGGAGTGAGGGTTTCAGTGCACACACTCTGTGGCGAAGTCAGACAGAGTCGGCTCCACTGCCAAATGCTATATGAAAACTTAGGATTCCAGGCCCACTTGCCTACGAGGTAAAATGATCAAAGAGTATCTGCGAGTGTCGTCGGTGTGTATGTGGGGCGGGGGTTCTGAGGTGTTCGGCTTCACAGCCATCTCGGACAGTGATGGCGTTTGAACCATCTACGGGATGAGGTCAGAGTTTCGTTAAACACCAAATATATATCACCCAGCCCCGCTATCGCCTGTTAGTGTGGAAGCTTAGCCATCTCAATGGATGCGCCGTGTGAAAGCCGTCATTCAGGGAAGGGGCTTTGCAGGGATACCTGTGGATCAGGTTTTCCTGGAGTCTGTGGCAGAGACCGTGCTGGCATCATCCAGTCGGCATTACACCAAAGCGCTTGTACGTTTGGGCTTCGCACGAGGCGATGCGCGAGTGACCGGCCTTGTACAGTGGAGCTGCAGTCCTCCAGCATCCGAGAATGGACACGTGAACATAACCTTAGCCACCTTTTTTTCTACTTCCGTGGGTTAACTTGACCTGGCCTCAAATTCACTTTTCTTCAGCTTGTGGAGCAGCTTTTTTTTTTTTCGAAGAATCCTTCCGTTGTTTGTACATCCACATTCTCTTGGCGCACCCTTGCATTGTTTTCCCGTAAAGTTCCTCATCATTTTTGCTCTGTGCTATGCGGATTGTGTCGCGCCATCCCAGGCGAGAAAACACCTCGAGCATCATCTAAATAGTCACGCCGCACCACGTCATGTCTACCAGGTATTTCCACTTGTCCGATATTTAGACGCACAAGAAAATCAACGATCTGCGGCTCATCGTGGATCGTCGTGTGTACAACGTCACGTCGTCTGCCTAGGAGCACCCCGGGAGTTCGAGTGTCTACCTCAAGGGCGCTGGCGGGGATGCGTCCAGCGGCTGCAAATGTGTCGATCACTCTGACTACGCAACGGAAGCATTGGAAAGGCACTACATTGGCGATTCCCATCCCGATGACAAACTGCTTTTTGAAGGCCCCCTCTCCAAGAAACTCCCAGCGGCCTTTTTAGTATCGCCGATATCTTAGCCTTTCTCGCCATGAGCTTCTTCTTTATCTTTTGCTCTTTACTGGAAAAGCAGATATTGGGGACCGCATTTCTAAGGCCTGCTGCTGGGGAAGAAGGGGTTCCCAGATGACGCGCTCGAGGGGTGTGTCGATCGTGCTCACCGCAAGGCTTCCTGTGATATGAGGGTAAAACTGGGGTCCATCACATGGCACCTGAACCTCGTTCTGTATTCTCTTTATGCGTCTTGTGCTCACTGTGTTGCTCAAGCGACTATCGTTGCGCAGCCAGGTCGTACAAGTATATGTTTATTCTTGTTTCACTGAATTCCAAGAGAGCACCCACAATCTCGGGATTCTGTTTTCTTTATCCCCCTCGTCCCTTTTCGGGGGTTGCGTACGCGCATCTCTTTTCTCCCTCCGTGTCTCGCACCACGGATCCCTCCACCCTCTTACCCATCACTGAGCACTATTTTATACGCGAGGATGCACTTCGCGCAGTTTCCCCGCAGAAGCTTGATGTCTCCAAAATTGTCAGGGCACCGAAGCAGGGACTTGATAGAACATATGCAGCCACGTCCATCAAAAACGTAGTTCAGAATATGAACGTGACTTGTAACTGCAGTTACTATCTATCTCCAAGGGTAGGTCACATCGCGCAAATAAAAGAGCTGAGCAACTTTCATGCACGAATAGGGGCTGAAGACCAATTGGATAGGTCCACTGTCCGCGTTTGAAGTGTCGTTGAAGAAAAAAACAAGTAGGGGAGTCGCAAGTGTGCTCGACTTAGTCGTCACTCTTCAAGCATGTTTGCTTGTGATTCGAGATATAGTTCTGTCTGCCACACGTCTGTTTCTCCGCGCGGCGTTTTCCCATTTCTGAGACGAGGTGGAGGGCCTTGTCTCGTAAAGGAATATTCCTGAGGTAGGGGTCTAGCAGGGTGCTGCAGCTGTGCTGCCTCCTCGCTTTCTCTCCCGATACCCACTTGCGGCAACTAGTTCATCGCAGTCTATACTGCTTGTCGTCGTACCGCTGTGTATTTGTCGCTTCTTGGATGTATGCGCTTTCGTGTTGTTGTACAGTGATGTTGTATCCTCATATACTTATCGAAGGACTCTTTCTTTCCTCCTCTCCTGTATCTTTGATTTGCGACGGCGGATTGTCATGCACCCACTTGATACAGTCGTATAGAAAACATCATCAATTCCGGCCTTCGTTATCCCTGGTGGACTCCACACCTTTACTCACCTCCCTCCCCCGTTTGCTGGCCTCCCCCCCTCTCTTCACTGTATAGGGTGGATCTCAAAGTTTAAGGGACCGGAATTAAATACGGCTTTTGGGCGTCTGCCGGACTTTTCCCCCCCGTTTCCCGCGTTCTGCCATAATGACGGCGACTGAGTACATTCGCATGAGTGATGTGGGGAAACACGTCACGGAGAATGACCTATGGTTCATCAAGGACAACAAGGTTTACGATATCACCCAATTTGTGGATCAACATCCAGGCGGCGTTGACACACTCCTCAGTGTGGCGGGCAAGGATGGCACGAGCGAATTCAACGCTGTTGGTCACTCCGATAGTGCTCTGGAGGACCTCCGGCAGTATTACATCGGTGAAATTCACCCAGACGATGCGGAAAAGGTACCACAGGCCTCCATCCAGGCGGCGAACAACTATTTCGGCATCGCAGTAGTGCTGGCACTCGTTGCCGTTTGCTCCTTTTTTATCTTTCGCCCTTGAAAAGATTTTGGTGTACGGGGCACGCCGGTCTTTGGACGGAGGAGAGGGGCAAGAAAAGAAAAGATATGGTGAGGGTGCGCAGAGCAGGGGCTATCAGGGGCCAAACTCACTCCCCGTCGCGCGTTCCTCCAATTAAACTAAGCGATAGTGTCCCCTTGTAGACGCCACTTTCTTTTCCCACTCGAACCCCACCTGCTCGTATGTTCTCCCAGGTGTCCCGCTTGAGAAGTAAGACAACGCGAACTGATGGAACGCAAAAGAGCAGGAGCGGAAACTCTGGGGAATCGGGTGAGGGCATCTGTGCGCGTGTGTATGGTTAATAGGCGCCTGCATCAGCCCTGAGGAGAGTTCCCACTGAGAAAGGGAAAAAACATCTTTTTTTTCTTTCAAAGAATTTGCAGAGTAGCCCTTCTCCGCTCTGTAAAGATTGGGCGCACGCGTTTATTATCTGTAAAAAGAAAACAGAGCGCCACGAACCGCACGGGGGGGGGGTTGTCCCTTTCTTATTTCTGGTCTTCCCTCCAGATGATTCCATTGTCCTGAAAATAGAAGCTCACACTGAGTGGGTTGACCCCAGGCAAAGGCGAATGGAATACCGCTGTTTGGGGGCTGCACGATGTTTCACATGTTTGGTGCCCAAGGGGGGGAGTGCATCTGTAGCTGCTGAAGGGCTCTCTAAGAAGGCGAGGGAAGGCAATAGTGCAGGTAAGTAGCCTTTGCTGTGCATCTTGACGCTTCTTTAAGGTACGATTTCTGATGATATCGTGATGTCTGAATGTGTGTGTGGTGTGGTGTTTAAGTTTCCTCATTGCCTCTTCCCTATTCCCTTTGCCATGTCATGTATACTCCTTACTACTGGTGTACTCCCTCCCCTGTGTGTATTTGTGTGGCTTCTTCATCTGTTTTTATTTTTCCCCGCTGACGTTTGCTCTCGCGCCTTTCACATCGCTCCCCTCCCCCCTCCTCGTTTTCATGTCTGCTCTCATGCGTTTTGGGGGACATCTGTGTGCGGTTATGTTCGGGTCTTTAGGTTGCACTGCCCTTGCTGCCTGACTTCCTGGCCAACCCTTTTCCATCTGCATCGTCATTACTGTCATAACTCTTTCCGTTTCCCTTCTCCCCTGCCTAAAATCACTTTGGGATATTGCTGTTCTGTGGCTCAAATACACCTAGACGCACAAGCCCACCGCAGATTTGAGTCAAGTGTCATATACACTTGGTTATCGGCGACAAGGACGCGATGGAGCCCGACACAAAGAAAATTAAACTGGAAATCTTTGATTTGTCGACCGGGAGGGCGACCCGCACAGCAGAGGAGGTGGCGGAGAGCTATGCAGAAGCCATCAAGTCGCACCCCTTTTATGACAACGCGCACTCGGTATTGGACTTCTACGATAGCGGCACCATCAGAGATGGTCGCGGTGAGATGATTGGTGTTGTCCTCCGAAAGGCCCTCCCACAGGAAGCGACATCTATGGCGTCAAAGCTCCTCCTATCTGCCGCTGTACGCACCTCACTCAGAAGCCTGGTGTTCGGAGGAGAGTCACCTATGAGTGGTATTGCCGGATATTTTGACTACCGTGGCTCGCCGGTGGAGTTGAAGGCGCGCAAAACGTCCTTCACATATGAGCACGAGGCGGAATGGCCAGCGGTTTTCCCTCTCGTCGACTATGTCAGCGAGATCTACAGGCATGTTGCTCCGGAAAGGTGGCAGGCACAAAACGATGCCATTCCGGATGTCGTGCGCATTCACGGCACCCCGTTCTCAACGCTAACCATCAACTCTCGCTTCCGGACAGCTTCTCACACAGACGCCGGCGACTTTGACGCTGGCTACAGCTGCATCGCTTGCATCGACGGACAGTTTAAAGGGCTTGCTCTCACCCTCGACGACTTTCACATGAACGTGCTTCTGCAGCCGCGCGACGTGATGATATTTGATTCCCACCTTTTCCACTCCAATACTGAGTTGGAATCGTTACCAGGGGAGCACTGGGGGCGATTGAGCTGTGTATTCTATTACCGCTCTTCCCTTGGTGAGCCGGCGAGCTACGCAGAGTATCAGCGCCGGTTGGAGAAGTCGATGCAGGACGCTAGTTTCACTCCTGCGGTGAGCAGCCTGACGAAGAAGAAAAACGGCACAAATCTGAACCGCCCATCCCCTGTGTACCCCATTTCCCAGTCGCCGTTTAGCGTACCAATTCTGGCGTATCGCCTGCGGCACTGCGCAGCGGCGGCACAAATCGTCCATGCGGCGTTGGTCACGGATGGGAGTCGACTGGCTGAGGTTCTATTTGGAGAAATGTTGGCAACGTTGGATGGAATCCCGTTGCGCGGAGAAGATGAAAAAGTGAAAGCCGGCAACGACTCCATAGCCAAGCAAATTTCTCATGGAGGGTTTAGCGAGACAGATCTAGTAATCTCCACCGCAGCTGAAAAGAAAAAGTACCTTGACAGTGAGTTGCTTTCTCAGTGCATCAGCGAGGAGCTTCTGGACATGTGGAAGCAGGCTCGTGCAAAGTGGTTAGAGCTGGTTGACAAAGAATGGAAGCACATGCTCACCCTGAATCCCGACCGAGAGGACTTTTCGTGGAAGAACCATTCAGAGATGAACTCGGCCTTTTTCGATCTCTGCGAAGTTGCAAGGCAGGTGATGCTGGGTCTTTTGGACAAGGAGGTGCCGTTGCCCATGGAAGAGCAGGCGTTTTGGTCTATGTACGCGGTGCATCTGAGCTCTGCTTGCACAGAGGAGTTGCAAATGCGGTGCAACGCAATGTCGCTTCGCAAGCTGAATGTTAAACTGAAGGACTTCAACTTTGGCGGCACGCGGTATTTCAAAGACATGCCTCGAGAGGAGCAGCAGCGCCGAATAGAGCGCAAGAAGCGCATCGAAGAAGCTCGCCGTAATTGTGCGTCCCTTGGCGCGCACAAAAAGCGGCCAAACTGGCTGAACAACGACTCCTTCGACTACCAAACGGAGGACTGTGTGGTGGATTACGTGAAGAACAATTGGGCTCTACCGTCGTGTCACGCAAAAGAGGTGACGAAGAATGTGCATATTGCCGAGCTGCCCAATGAACAGGAGGCTGTGCAAATCCTCGTTGTACTGCCCTCTCCGGAAGGCGTGGTCGGGAGTGTGGACTGCACTGAGGAGGAACTTACAGAGATGAGGTCTTCATCCGAGTGGATTCGGTTGGTGAGCAGCCCAGCTGTGCGTCGTCTCCTGGCCGCTGGACAGCGCAACCTCGAGCTTGTGGACAGCGTTACTGAGGGAAAAATTCAAATTCGGTTCGCCTTTCACAACACACTGCCTACAGAAAAGTACGATTTTGTGGTGCTCCAGCATGTTTTGAGCCGCATCACAGACGACGTACTGGCATCGTCTTACATTACCTCCGCTGTGGAGCGTTGCACCGGCTGTCTTTTTCTACTGGAAACGGATCTGCAGTGTCGGCAGTACTTCACCCTTACCAGCTCTATTCGCTCGGAATACGACGAGGTCGCTTTATCTTTCTTTCAGCTGCTACACCGGGCGGCGTACGGGACGACGGAAGCGCGGGTGCGCACCAAGGAGGAGTTGGAGGTTCTGATTCCGACACACTGCGTTGCACGTTACAAGCTCCAGGGCTCTCCACTGAACACCACCGTTCATGTCGTGACATCCTCTACTGCCGAGAAAGACGAGAAGCGCTGATATTTCTGCGTGCCATCGACTGGCGCGGATGCAGAGGAAAAAAGGGGGACAAGGGTGGAGCACGATATGGTGGCGGCCGACGCCACTGGTGCCCCTCTC
This sequence comes from Porcisia hertigi, assembly GCF_017918235.1. Taxonomy (NCBI): domain Eukaryota; phylum Euglenozoa; class Kinetoplastea; order Trypanosomatida; family Trypanosomatidae; genus Porcisia; species Porcisia hertigi. Next base: position 405,142 of record NC_090568.1, read on the forward strand.
TATTGTGTTCTCGGTCTTTGCCGCACCCCTGCTGGCGCTGGCCGCCACCTTACCGTGGCGTGCCAGGGCCATGATCCCCGCACTCTAGGGCAGGGGGGGGGCCCACGAGCCCTTGCAGCCCACCCTGGCGTCCAGCTGCTGGGGTCCACTTGCGGGCCCGGGGTATCGGCGGGCAAGCCTGGGCCTGGCGCTGTGTGCAGTGGTATTGCGATGGGTTGAGCGGCGCGAAACGGTGTTGGCCAGCCTGGCTCCTTGACGGATCTCGTGTGCAGGTCTGTGCTCTGCCGGAGACGCGTTTCGTCCTGCGGGCCCGTGATGGAGGGGGGGCCCTGGTCTCCCGGGATTTCAGCGCATCAGTATGGCAAGAGCAAAGGGGCACGGTGGTGTGGTGGTCTCCCTGTAACCCACACCACAGGGTTCGCGATGCACGGACGCTGTGCGTGTGTGTGTGTGTGTGGGTCTGTGTGCACGGACCCCTTCCTCTCGGGACACCGGCCCCTGTCAAATGGTGAGCAGGGTCACGAGAAGGCGGTACACACCCCTGCCGCCCAAGGGGCTCATAGTCGCGTCCCACCTGTCGCAGCACATGCGGGCAAGTCACCCAGACACGCCCTCTTCCATGACGTCGACGGTTGTGGAAGGTGGGGACACCGAGCGCCTTCCCCAGACAGCGGCACCGTGCTGCAAACTGTGTCAAGATCGGAGAATGCGAGCACTGCGCGCACGCGCTCTGGCTCCTAGCGTGCGTGGGTGGAGCGGGAGGGGGGGGGGGGAGGGTATCACATCCAAACGCCTCGATGAGGAGAGTGAGGCGAGCGAAACTGGTGGATGCCATGCACTCGAGGTGGTCCGCACCGATCGACCCCCAAATGAGCACACGTGCGCGACCTGCTCTAGAGCTGAGCGGGTGGGCTGATGAGGAATAGCGGCGTTGGGCGAATCGGGGACAAGCATGTGCCGCGTGCGGGGTGCAGAGTCTGAGAATACTCTGATCTGCAGCTGGGCAGCTTCCTCGATGAGCTCGTCCGGCATGCACCAAGCACCCGTTCACCGCCTTCCCCCTCCCCCTGCCCGCCCGCCATCCGCGCGGCAGGGATGCTACCGTCTCTGCCGTCGAGCAGGGCGCGGGATGCGACCCGCCTGGGTACAGGCGTGCAATGCACGGAGGCTTATCTTGCACCGTTCGCTCAGTACGTGTCTGGGGGGAGAGTGGCGAAGCGCTTCCAGCGCGCGTGGGCGGCATGGTCTGACCGGATTGCAGATGGCGGCTCTCTCTCGACAGCCATGGGATGGTGGGGGTAGACGCAGCAGCGGGTGTATGTGCATACAGACAAAAACATAGATATATGTATCTTGGTATCCGTCTGTGTCTGTGTCTGTGTCTGTCTGTGTACTCATCGACTTGTTTGTGATGGTCTCGAGCTGTAATGGAAAAGTTTCTACATAGATGTGATTCATGCGGTGAGGAGAGTATGCCAATAGCCTTCAGTACTTCCATTATGTGATAACTAGGTGGTTTCTAATGTTTCGGATCTGAGGAGGGAAAAGGAGGTCCTCTGTTCACTCCCTGCAGTGGCCGGTTTTTGGACCCCGTTTGGCGGGAATGCCAGCAGTTTGCTCCGCTCGCATCTTTTATCCCTGAGTGTGTGGTTCTCGCCCCACAACTTGAGTTCCTTTCGTCTTCGCAGGGTGGCGTCTTTGGTGGAGGGCGCACCGATGGAAAGACCCTGCGCAGTGCCTCAAAAAAGTAGCACATATTCCTTTACTGACGTGTACTGGTCTGCGTCGATGCTAAAGGAAGTACACGTTTGCTAGTCTTTTTTTTTCTCGAACCCGTATGTGCGCGGTCGGTCTGCTGAAGGCTGCCGTGTACTTGGAACACTTGTCTGTCTCTCTACGCCCGTGACACACGGGAAGAAAAGGATTGTACTATAATCATCTAAAGGCATGGGCTTCGGAACAGTTGCCGCAGAGATGTGGACGGGAAGAGCGAGACGAGGGTATTCGACATGTGATGGGTTTGTGAGCAGTGTACTGTTCCACGCTCCACTCCCAAGGTTGAACCTGCACCACAGCGCCGGGAGATGAGTCGGGATCCCCAAAATAAAAATGTCCTTAATGAAATCGGTCCTCACAGTTCCCGATTTTCGAGGGATCGTGGCATGTGCGGCAGCGCAATTCAAGAGCGCCCTGGGCACGTGAAAATTATGCCAACGCCACGGCTCTACCTACTTCCTTCTCTCCACTGTAGGTGACTTCTTGCCTCCCTCTACTTATCCGGCCTTGGCTTTACATGCACATACACGCGCCTTCGCCCGGCTCACTGAAGTGTTTCAGGACACCAATTTGCGCATAGTGCTCTTCCCATCCTTTTACCGTCACTCTCACACTCAACATTCAGTTCACTTCTTCGTGCCTCGACAAGCGAACCGATCCGTGCGAGGTAAAGATGCAGCGTCTCACTTACGCAGCCATGAAGGCGCTGGTAGCCAAGGTGCAGTCGGGGGACCACCATACGTGCATTCTGGACGTGCGTGGCTCCGATGAGGTGGCAAAGGGCGCCATCTCAACCTCTGTCAACGTACCTCTCGACCAACTGGAGGCTGCACTTCAGCTCTCAGCTGACGTATTCCAGGAGAAGTACAACGGGCGCAAACCTTTGCTGACAGACCACGTTGTGACTTATTGTCTTCGGGGCACGCGGGCGGAACAGGCGGCTGCCGTGCTCCATTCTAGAGGCTACACCCACGTGGATGTGTACCCAGGCAGTTGGGCGGAGTGGTCGGAGCACGAGAAAAACACTGCTTAGGCAAGCTAGCTCCCGACTACCCCTTCTCGCTAGTCATTGTGTACCGTGAAGCTAGCTAGCAGTCATACCTGGATCTCCTACATCTACCACAGACTTGTTGCTATTCTGGTACCACGCTCGTTATTTTCACACAGATGGTAGTCAGTCAGGTCACTCCAAGACGGAGGAGAGGCTCTCATCTCGTGTGTGTGTGTGTGTGTCCTTTTTCAAATCCTTATCCGTTTTTGACAACAACGTTGGATGAGCTCACGTGCTTCCGCTTCGAAGATTACTGTTCCTCCTTTCTTTTTTTCACTCGAATTCCCGCCTCGGCGCCGCCGTTGTCAGTTTTCTGCGTCACTATGAATTTATATTGTGAACTGCTCTATTGATCGAGCGGAGAGGCGGGTGGGGATATGTATGTATCCTTGGTACATGAGGAGTACGTAAAAGTGCCCAACTGGTTGGTGTCGTTCACGGCGGTTTCCAGTGACGTACCAGGGCAGGGAAAGATGCTGGTGTGCACGTGGGTGTGGTGTTCTCCTTCCCCCTATTCTCTGCGAAGTGAATACATCACAGTGGGGTCTGGATTGTAGCACTGCTGGTGTAAATGAGGGTGCCGTTTTGCCATTAGCACAGATGTGAATGGCCGTGATGCGTGCAGCTCCGTCCCGGGGCGTAATCGATCCACGAGGAAGCACCCGCCGAATCCGTTTTCTTTTTCAGGTTGGCCTATTGCACTGCTCATCACTTTCTCGTCATGCTTATTCCCTTTCTGTTTCTTTCGCCTGCCACTTTTTACCCCTTTGCGTGTGCACCAATTTGGTGTGCGGGGTTGTGCGCTTTGCGCCTTGCGACACCACTTCTCTGGTTTTACGCGACGGCGACGCCTGCCAGTAAGCGTGTCAGTGCTGTCTCTTCTCCGTTCAAGTGGTCTCATCTCTCTGCTTGTTCTTTCCCAGAAGCAGCTTGGCTCCGCTGCGTACGGCAGGCACTCTCGGGTGTCGGTGGGCAGACAAGCGTCTTGACTTTATCTTGTGCTGGCCAGTCTTTTTGGCGCCAATGTGCAATGTTGAGACGAACCTGGGGTCTCTCTCAGTACTTTACGGTTGACCAGGTTGCGAAACTCGTAAAGGGCAAGCAGAGTGGCAGTGATGCTGTTCGAAACTTCCAACTCATCGACGTCCGATCGACAGCTGAGGTGGCAGCGACAGGGCTGATTCCTACCGCTATTAACATCCCGCTGCCGGTTCTGCGGGATGTTCTTTGCCCCGAGAGTATTCTTGATGATGAAGAGTTTGCATTTTTTTTTGGAGGTGCTCGCCCTGTCCGGGGAGTGACCCAGATTGTCTTCTACTGCGCTCATGGCATTCGCTCGGCTATCGCTTGTGAGCTGTCAGAGGAATTGGGATTTGAAAATGCCTACAATTTTGCTGGCAGCTGGGCACAATGGTTTCATACTTATGGAACAGCAAACACCTCCGTGGAGCCACCAGAGTGTTCCCGCAAACTTCACTGACGTAAAATATGTTGAAAAGATCACTTTATGGTTACTGTGTGCGATATCACACTCTGCTGTTCTTGTGTGTGGCTACAACACCACTCGCGCTTTCGTTGTTCCTCGATCAAACGACATCCCTTGCACAAAAAGGATTAGTGGGGCGACGTTTTCGCCTTGTATGCAATGTATCTGTGTCGTGATGCGATATTGTGAATAATTTGCCTGTGCCTACCTTTAGTCCCCCCTCCCTGGGATTTGCACGACACGCCTAGGCCTTTTGATGGCGTTCTGGCAGCCACGCGTGACGTCAGCTGCGCTTATTCGCATATATATTCGTTTGACATTTTTGCTTGTTCATCATCTTGTCGGCTGCTGGCCTGGATTCGACTTTTCTGCGGCGCCCCACACCGGCACGTTGGTTGGTTGTTTCCCTTCTCTCTGTCTGCCCTTCGCCTCGCTTCGTATACCGCCCTCCTTGAGAACGCATCCCATAATCGCAATAGAGACGATCACAATCACCCCTTCTTTCAGGTGACACGTTCTGTGCGTACATTTGCCACTGCACCGTTGTGTGCGTGCACTTGCGAGACATCTGAGGCGAGCCGCCGTCTCCCCCTTTCCTCTTCACTCTGAATCCGCCCATCGGGAAAAACTCCGCTTTGTTTTCATCTACACCGACCAAAGTGCTCTTTTTTTTGCCTCAAAACGGTAAAAAGAAAAAACTGTCTTTTCGTTTGTCCTTCTTGATGTCGCTGCCAGACTTTACGCACCCCTTCAACGTGTACGAAGCCCAGGCAGTGGTGCGCGCGCTCAAGTCCGGGGGCACTAGCGGGGTGTATCTTCTGGATTTGCGTGAGGAGTTTGAAGTGCAAGCCCTGGCCCCGCTTCCTCACGCTTTGGTGATTCATCTCCGAGACCTCGACGCTTCTATGCAGATGTGGGATAAAGACTTTCGGAGGAAGTATGGCGTACGTAAGCCACGGAAAAAGGACCGCATTCTCGTCTACGCCTCAAATGAACGCCGGGCCGCGTCTGGCTCTGCCTTTCTGACATGGCATGGCTACAAATCCGTTGTCTACATGAACGCCAAGATGTCAGAATACCTCGAATTAACGCAGGGCGAGTTGGATGAGGATCTATAGTCTCGTGGCCGCAGACGTGCTGCTCAGTTGCGACTCGAAGGTGATTCTATCGACCACGTTGGGGTGGGGGGAGCTGGCGTCTTCGACGGCAAGAGTGAGGAAGGAGAATACGTGTAAGCGCTGAAGCGCTGCGCCTCTTCTGACCCATTCGTGCTCCAAACAGCTTTTCTTTACCACACGTCTGCGAAACAAAAGCGCTGCTGAGTGTGGGGCTGTTGCCGCTGTTTCGTTGGTGTGTGTGTGTGTGTGTATGCGTGGGGGGAGAGGCCTCTTGCCTTCTTTGACATCCCCCCCTCCCCCAGCTGGATGCAGTGAAAATACAAGAAGAAGAGTACAGGTAACTGGCCGAAAGATCGTCTTACTCCAACGTTCTGCGCAAGCGTTTGTCTCTGTGCGCGCGTGTGCAATGACGCATCATGTTTCTCCTTTGGGCGGCGGTCAAATCCGCAGATTTGTGACACACTCTTTTTTTTTCTCAAGTAAACTTTTTCTGGCCGCCTTCCTCTCACTTTCACGATTCCTTCTCCCCGCCCTCTTCTCTCTCCTCCCTCACCACCACCACTGCGTACCACACCTCAATCATCCCCCCTTCCTCATGTGATCTTCTCTCTCTTTTATGTTTTTATTTGACGTACCTTCTACTCTTGTCACCAGTGGGTGGCAACAGTGAAAGACACATAGCGACAACGACAGTGTGTATTATGTGTTGACGTGTGCTCGAGGCACTGTTCAGCTGCTGTCTTTCTGTAAAGGTGACACGGAGGTGACTGCAACGGTGTACTTGTTTCCGGCTGCTGGTGCTGCGTTCATTACGCTATTTCTCGGGACATGGTCGCACCTGCTGACAGGTATCCGCGTAATTATATTGTGTGGCTGCGCGCAGTCGGTTGTCTGGCGTACCTGCTTTACTGTCATCCCTTGTTCAGACGACAATACGTACCAACGGTAAGAAGACAGGAGGGTGTTGCAAGGCGTCTATTGCTATTCGACTACCTGAGACCATGCAGGGCCTTGTCCGGTGGCGGGCGCGTCTGTATGGCCGTGCGCGCTCGTCTCTGTTTGGCGCCTCCTTGTCTTTGGCCTCCCGGCATTGCGCTACGGTGCCGACCGAGGACGATGTGCGTAAGGCGTACAAAATACTAGGGGTTGACACCTCAGCCACCTTGGCCGATGTGAAAAAGCGCTACGGCGACCTCGCCAAGGAGCATCATCCTGACGTCTCAAACTCCTCTTCGGCTTCAAGCACAAACCGTATGACGGACATCAACAACGCCTATAATACGGTTAAGCGATTCCATCAAGCCGGCAGGCGGATCTTTGAGGCCACACACGCGTCAAACACACGTGAGGCCCCTTCCTCCTCCTCCTCCTATTACACAAAGCAGGACAGTGAGTACCAGCCCTGGTATGAGGACATGGATCCCCTCATGTACGAGCTCATGTGGGAGGAGATGAGACGACAAAACGAGGAGGACGTCTTTGCGAGAAGTGCGAGTGCGGAGGGTTTTTTCCGCCCCAATGACCAATGGAGACCACCACGCAATAATTCTTCAGCGAGACCGCGAAGGGCTCCCGGCCAAGGTGATAGTGGGCAGTCACAGGGTAAAAAGAACTCATCTTCCACAACGTGGCCTGAGGAACAGGTGAAGGCGATGGTGAACATGTACCAAGATGGCAGGAGTTTTGAGTTCATTGCCAACGCCCTCGGCAAACCAAGTGCGGCGTCGGTGGTGGAGGAGTTCAATCGGTGGAGTAGCGACAATCAGCCCCAGCGGCGCCGAGGGGGGAAGTCGTTTAACACGAAAAGGCACCGCTCCCATGGGGGGCACGGCTCCTTCTATTATACCGAGTCGCCAGACGAGGTGCCGTTTGAGCTCTATGAAATGGAGGAGGACGCATACTGCGATGGCCCTGCCGAGGACGTCGAGAACTCCTTCGGGTACTACGCACCTGACGAAGAAGCGTTTGACATGCCTTACCCCCGTCCAACCCCGTTCTACGGTATGCATCAGATGAGCAGAGCACCCGCTCCGTATGGTTGCTCTGATGAGCGCGGGGGTCGTGGGTATAACTCTTCGCGGAAAGTGTCGCAGAGGCCAACGCGCAGCAACCGCGGTGGACCGCCTAACAAACATAAGCGCTACAGCACCCCTTCAAGTAATAGCAGGGGCAGCGGCGGTGGCTTTTACGCCAACAACAGTAAGAACCACAACAGCGGGGGAGGAAAAAAGTAAGCCTTTAGGTCCTCGCAGCACTACTTCTACTACCTCATTGTACTGTTCATGAAGAACCGTCAGGGATGATGCCATCGGTGGAGGCCGATTTTTCCATCACGCCATTTCCTTCATGTCGCTTTGTGCACCGGAAAAGGAAGTGGTGTGTCACTCAGCTTTGCCCTGCTCCTCCAACCCTGCGCTGTTGCTGTTTGATGGTGCTCTCATGGGCGTTCCTGCAGCTTTATCACAGATTTTTTTTTCGCGAGTCTTAATGTGCTTGCAGGTGCTGGAGGTGGAGGAAAGGTGACAGAACCTAGTTAACATAAACGCCGCATTGGATGGAGGGGACGGAGTCATTGCAACGGGTCATGGCATGTGCGCCTGTATGCCCAGGTGTTTCCCGCTCTGTTTTCTCGTGTGTTTGTGGGGGGGGGGGGGGGGGGGATATGTGTATGAAGTGCGTATGCGCGGGGGGGGGGGTATATCCACTTTGCTTTCCGAGAAGGATTGGGAAGAGGAGAGGGCGACGGCCCCCCCCCCCTCCCTGGTGATGCTGGTGTGATGTTCACGTCCGTGCTCTCTTTTTTTCCCCACTCTTCTCCCCATTGAGCGTTTCTGGTGGATAACCGTCTGAATGCCGTTTCTCTGCCTCTCCTCATCCTTTTTTGAATTACGAGTACGTCCTCCGACCCCCTGCCCCCCCTACCCTGCACTCGCGCTGTTGCTCTTGTCTTCTAAAGGCGGCGTGGACTGTCCACGTATTAGAGAGTGTCCTGCCACACGTAGCCCTCTCGTGGTGTGGGTATCACTCCCTTCAGCCCCCCCTTTTTTTTTCCTTCGGCTTCGCGGTAGTTTGCTGGACGCTTACTGATCCTATGTCCACCAAGGGTGAAGCCTACCGGGAAGTCGGGAGGTGACGAGCCTCCTATGGGCGTAACTTTGGAGGGTTGGCTCTTCTTGGCTTTTAGCTGATACCGCGTCTGCAGAGTGGCGCCTCTAGTCCCGAGTAGTTGTGGCAATTCGGACGGACACTGCTAGAGGGACGTACCACGAAACTTGAGCCATCATGCTCTGAACCTTTGTGTGCTGCTGGATCTGCGCATCGACACGCTGACTGCTGTGTGGATACCCATCTCGAGCTTCGTGAACGTGGCCGACGGGCGTACGGTGAGGAGAGTTCCTCGGAGGGGGGGGGGAGAGGATGCTGGTCGGTGTGGTTCACCAAGTCGCTTGTGCGCAGAAGCTGTCCAACTGCGGCTTTGCAGGCGTGTGCAGACAATCCATGGCATTTAAGTGCAACAAGCGGATCCGGGCTGCGCCGATGGTGGTCGCGTATCTTATTTTTTCGCTTCGTAACAATACCGATACGGTCAAGTGTCTCACCACCGATTCAGTCAACGCCCCTTCCCTCCACCGCGTCAGGCGGGTGCTGATGGAAATGGGGTTGCTCTGTATACGCACAGATTTGTTGCAGCTCAGGGCCTCCTGCTCCGATCTCACTTGTCATTTTCATCACCAGAAAGCGTTACCTTTTGTCGTCGTTTCGTCTCTTCGCTTTTTCTTTTGTGTCTCTTCACCGATGTCGGCGCTTCCCCACTTTTCGCCCGTCGTTTGATGCCCCTCTCGGCATCGCAGGCCGTGTGTGTGCGTATCTTTCAACAGGCGAGAGTGTGTCTGACAGTGTTGCGAATGTCATTTGCCCCTTTTCTCTTCGAGGATTTCGCCCTCGCGTGGTGAAGGTGTTTACTTGCCGGACGCCTCCACCGGTTGCTGCCTTTCTTCGCGTGCGACTGCCCGTTCGCTAATTTCCTGCGTTCCTCTGGCGTCATCTGTGCTTTGGTATTTCGGCTTGAATGCGGTGTTGCACTCTTTGCCAAAGCGTTTCGGGCCATACGGAGAGTAGGCACGGGTGAAGGGGGGATACCCAATGCTCAGAGCGAGTGTTGGTATCGGGAGATCAGAGGAGCGTGGGAAGGGGACTCTGCCTTCCCTCAAAGGTGCCAGGGGTGGAGGCGGAGGCGATAGAACACCGATTTCCCACCAGCCCCCCCCCACCCCTCGCTTCTTTTTCTCTGCTGGTTGTGAATACGGAAGGGAAAGCGAGGTGTACTGGTCGCCGTTCCTGATCAGCACACTACTTCGAGGGCGCGTTCACGACTGATGATGGCGTTTCTCCAGACACCATCGGTCACGCATTGGCTGTGTGAAATCTGCGGTTTCCTTCTGCCAGTTTTCTCTTTATTCGGGCACTGCTTCAACGGGACACGAACGCCGTTATCCCTCTGGTCTGTCTTCCTCTCTGTCACAATCTCACCTCCCCCGTCCCTCCCACCCCTTCCTGGTCATGCACACACGTGCCGTCTCTGCCTTCTGGCGTGGGTGCCACCGACAACAAGTCCTTTCCAAGGCCGGGACATAACGTTTGCCAGTCGGTCGGATAGAGCGAAGGTTCCACGGCTTCTCGACTCGAGACATCCGCTTGCTTTTCAGCAAATCCCGAGTACGGGTGCAGCGGTGTGGTGCTTTCCTAACAGGTCACAGACGAAGTGTCGTTCAAATCGCTGTGGATATACTCATTGCAAGGTCGTTCCCACCCAACGTCTGTGTGGGTGCGCTAGGCTCCGCCATCCCGTCTTTGTGTGCGCAGTAAATCTACTTTACTGTGTATACATAATGCAGTGGATACCGCTCATTTCGACGGGTGCCGCGCTGGCGCATCAGACCAGCGTCTTTGCTGTGGAAAGCCTAAAGGCGATCTGCGATCCAGCAAACGCAGATGCGGTCGCCGCTGTCGGCGAGCTCAGCTCGCTTGAGTCACTGGAGAACATAAAAAATTGCATGATGGCTGACAAACGGGGCCGCGGCATTCTAAAACACCAGCCTGTTGTGGGTGATGAAGCGCTCGAGTACAGCCGCAGCCTCGCACCATCGACCTTTGGTTCCCGCTATGCTGCCTACATGGATCATAACCATTTCCTACCGAGTGGGCGGGCAGCGGTGAGGCATATTTCAGACCCGACATTGGCGTATGTAATGACACGGTACAGACAATGCCACGATTTCTTGCACGCCATGACAGGCTGCGGACGCACGATAGAGGAGGAGCTGGCGGTGAAGATTCTTGAGTGGAAGCACACGGGCCTGCCTCTTGGCCCGCTTTCGTTACTGGGCGGCGCTCCGCACCTCTCGGCGACGCAGTGGTCACGTATGCCACTCTATTGGGTCTGGGCCTCTAGCTGCGCGCCGTGCTCCCGCCATGGCGAGCATGCAGTGCCGATGTATCTCAACGTGCCGTGGGAGGACATGCTTGATAAGGAATACGACGACGTGGTCAAGTACACCGGCATAACGCCACTGAGTACGTTCCTTCAGAAGCACGAGAAGCGCTGATATTTCTGCATGCCATCGACTGGCGCGGAGGCAGAGGAAAAAAGGGGGACAAGGGTGGAGCACGATATGGTGGCGGCCGACGCCACTGGTGCCCCTCTCTATTGTGTTCTCGGTCTTTGCCGCACCCCTGCTGGCGCTGGCCGCCACCTTACCGTGGCGTGCCAGGGCCATGATCCCCGCACTCTAGGGCAGGGGGGGGGCCCACGAGCCCTTGCAGCCCACCCTGGCGTCCAGCTGCTGGGGTCCACTTGCGGGCCCGGGGTATCGGCGGGCAAGCCTGGGCCTGGCGCTGTGTGCAGTGGTATTGCGATGGGTTGAGCGGCGCGAAACGGTGTTGGCCAGCCTGGCTCCTTGACGGATCTCGTGTGCAGGTCTGTGCTCTGCCGGAGACGCGTTTCGTCCTGCGGGCCCGTGATGGAGGGGGGGCCCTGGTCTCCCGGGATTTCAGCGCATCAGTATGGCAAGAGCAAAGGGGCACGGTGGTGTGGTGGTCTCCCTGTAACCCACACCACAGGGTTCGCGATGCACGGACGCTGTGCGTGTGTGTGTGTGTGTGTGTGGGTCTGTGTGCACGGACCCCTTCCTCTCGGGACACCGGCCCCTGTCAAATGGTGAGCAGGGTCACGAGAAGGCGGTACACACCCCTGCCGCCCAAGGGGCTCATAGTCGCGTCCCACCTGTCGCAGCACATGCGGGCAAGTCACCCAGACACGCCCTCTTCCATGACGTCGACGGTTGTGGAAGGTGGGGACACCGAGCGCCTTCCCCAGACAGCGGCACCGTGCTGCAAACTGTGTCAAGATCGGAGAATGCGAGCACTGCGCGCACGCGCTCTGGCTCCTAGCGTGCGTGGGTGGAGCGGGAGGGGGGGGGGCGGGGGGAGGGTATCACATCCAAACGCCTCGATGAGGAGAGTGAGGCGAGCGAAACTGGTGGATGCCATGCACTCGAGGTGGTCCGCACCGATCGACCCCCAAATGAGCACACGTGCGCGACCTGCTCTAGAGCTGAGCGGGTGGGCTGATGAGGAATAGCGGCGTTGGGCGAATCGGGGACAAGCATGTGCCGCGTGCGGGGTGCAGAGTCTGAGAATACTCTGATCTGCAGCTGGGCAGCTTCCTCGATGAGCTCGTCCGGCATGCACCAAGCACCCGTTCACCGCCTTCCCCCCCTCCCCCCCCCCCTGCCCGCCCGCCATCCGCGCGGCAGGGATGCTACCGTCTCTGCCGTCGAGCAGGGCGCGGGATGCGACCCGCCTGGGTACAGGCGTGCAATGCACGGAGGCTTATCTTGCACCGTTCGCTCAGTACGTGTCTGGGGGGAGAGTGGCGAAGCGCTTCCAGCGCGCGTGGGCGGCATGGTCTGACCGGATTGCAGATGGCGGCTCTCTCTCGACAGCCATGGGATGGTGGGGGTAGACGCAGCAGCGGGTGTATGTGCATACAGACAAAAACATAGATATATGTATCTTGGTATCCGTCTGTGTCTGTGTCTGTGTCTGTGTGCGTGTGTGTGTACTCGTCGACTGATGATCGAAGTGGACACACTCTGATTCCTTCCCGAAATTCGTTACGCGTATTTCGTTTTTCCTGCCTGGTTCTGCATTGTTTGTGGATGTAGAGGGATGGGGCGGTGTTTGTGTGTGAGTTTGAGGATCCGAATTTTCCTTGTTTGCGCCACATTTGTACGTGGCTGTGCGGGCGTCGGTGCCGTGAAGAGGCATAGACTTATTTATATAAATGTTGGTTGTTGGGCACTCAACCTATCGGAATTGGTCCGATGGCGTGCGGGGGGGGTCGGATAGCTGGAAGAAGAATGACGCCGATTACGATGCGTCAGTTGGTTGCCATTTTGCATCGACAGAAAGGCAGCTTGTCCACTTTTTGTAGCTTTGCTGGCCTTTGAGGCATCATGTGGCATGATCTGGCGAGATGTTACGCATCCTTTTCGTTCTCTATTCACTGTCCCCACATGCGTGTTGTTGTGTATGTGCCCACGCTTTTTCTTCTGGCTTTACTGGAACGGTCTCTCTCCCTCTCCTCTATCCGCACTTTATCCTCGTTTCTGGCTGTGAAAGTACCCCAACACGCTGCGGTTTTCGCACTGCTCATCAAATACTTCCCTGAACCAGTCGCTCACGTGTGCACACACACACACACACACTTGCATGTTTGCTTACTGGGAGATCCTGCCACCGTTTTAGCTCTCCACTCGTTTCTCCCTCCCTCTTTTGGTGTTATTATTAGCCTGGAACTTTTCGTCAATCTATTTTGTCGTGACCACCAAAATGTCGGTCGACTATACTGCAAAGCTTAACGCGCTCCGGGAGCTGTACGAGCGTGTGAAGGAGAAGGATGCGAGCATCCCAAAAGAGATGTACGACACTGCTGGCGTGAAGCAGAACGCCCGCCTGAAGGACATTGAGAAGGAGATCAGCACCACCAAAAAAAAGGTCTCCTCTGAGATCAAGAAGATCACTGAAAAGGAGATTGAGGACGAATACGCGGCACTTGCCAAAGAGCACAATATGACAGTGGAGGAGTTTAAGGAAACCGTGGTGCGCAACGCTCGCCCTACACGGCTAGACGATAATCACGCTGAACATCACGCTGCCATGCGAAAGGAGAGGGCTGGCCAGCGGGAGCTTAAAGAAAAACTCTTGCAGGCAGAGCGCGGAGACTTCGACATGGCTGTGGACTACGTTTAAGACGAGCGGACGCATTCTCTGGCAACACTGCCACACCATCGTAGTTCCGAGCTGCCTCCCTCTGCCCCTTCCTCGCATGAATGTGCTTACCCTTTTCCTCAACTTCTTTGGCTCAAAGTGCTTCTTGGTATGCATTTTCGCTTCACGTGATGCATACATTTCACTGCGGCCTCGTGTCTCACCTGTCAAGCCGTCCCCCCCCCCTCTCCCCTTTACTTTGCTCTATAAACCGCAAGATCAGCTTCTCGACGCGTGTGCATGCGCTTGGCCTTGCTGCGATGTTCTCCTCTCTGTGACGTCGTGTGATGTTCCGCGTCCGTTTCGCTTCGGTTTGCTCATTTATTCAACTAAGCACCCAGCGATGGCCCCATTTTTTCTTTTCGCCTATTTCAAGCATGCTCTCGTTCGGAGTTAGTCATTGCGGCTGGTTTTTTGTACAAATACACACAGCATAACGCGTAGGCGGAGGAATAGCAGGAGTGCGCCCTGGCAATGTATCCTCTCACAGAGGCTAATCAATCGAGAAACCACTAACGTGTGTGTATGTGTTTTGCTGTCACTGAATTAAGGTTACGTTAATAACCACATCTTTAACAGACGGGGTGTGGTTCGCCGAAGGGGGAGGGGAGGGGAGGGGAGGAGGGAGGGATCCATGCGATGCGCTTATTAGCACACGTGTGTAAGCGGCACTGTTTTCTGCTAATCCGCGTATGTCGTATGTGATGTATCCCCTCCCCTCCCCTCCCCTCCCCTCCCCTCCCCCCCCTCCGGCCCTCCACTTCACACCCCATCCGAACATACGTGCAGAGGCGATACGACGCTTGCACACGGTGTTTCTACTGTGGCACCCTCGCCTCCCCCCGACCACCACCACTATCTTCACCTTTTGTCTGCCGCTCCATCGCTGTTCAAGTGGCATCCACAGTGATTATGTCCTTCCACCACCAATCCAAGGCTACATGTGGTCCCAACACTTTTGTCTTCGCTCTTTCCAACCCCGTGCTTCTCCTCCGCTCACTCTCTCCAGCCCATTGGGGTGAGTGCATCCAATATTGGGGTGCTCAAGCAGTGAAGGAATCTCCTGTGCAAGGGACGTTCCCGTTCTTGTGCGCCTGTGGGGTGTGACACACCTGCACTGCGACGCTCTCGCGTGGTGCCTAAAGGCGCGTTCCTGCTTTTTCTCCTTTTTGTTTTTAGACCTCCATCTTTTTCGTACAGGTGTTGACGTGTCTGTCAGCGGGGCCCATCACGGACGTGCTTCGTTTTTTTGTGCTTCCGGCGCCGGGGGGGGGCACCCTCTTCAGATTAACGTTTTTTTTCTATCCGTGTTCTTCGAGAGCGGATGCCGTCCTCCAGCGAACTTCGCCGCGGCAGCGCATGGCTTTCACAGTGTATGCGCGATGTGAAACTCACAAAGGTGCAGCAAACAGTTCGGCCGTACTCACTCAGCTCGCCTACCGCTGAAGTATTGCCGGTTCGCACCTTTGTTGCTGCATCCCGTATTTTCCGTGGTGAGCACCTCGGTACTGTCAAGAACGACTGCGTCATGACTGGGGAGCGTGCTTCGCAGCTGCTGCAGCAAGCGTGTTGTGGACTCTCCTCACAAACAGACAGACCCGAGGCAACGCGCCTCCAACCACTCGCCATGCATCGCTTTGACGAGCTAGTGAATCAAATCTCTGCTCTTCCTTCGACAGCTTCGATGCCACCACACCTGCTGCTCTCTCGCGATGCTCTGCTCATAACTCTGGCTCTGTATCTCTCACGTAGTCCGCTGAACGCTAGTGCCCTGGGCGCCGAGAACCCACTGCGTGCGTGGGCTGATGCTCTCCCGCGCAGACCCCCGCCGATGGGGGTGCTGCTGCGCCGGAGTTTCCTCTCACACGACCCCGTGGAGCCGCTCCCTCGTCGACTGCGGCTTGGGCAGCAGACAAAAGTAGTCGTCCCTGGCGAGGATGTGGCGGCGACCTCGACGGAGCTTATGGTGCAAGCCGTGGAGCGAGGTGAGTTGGATCTCTCTGACCTGCACCGGCCTCAGATGGAGACAGCCCTCACGCCGACCGTGCTCACCAATTACTTTAAGGGTCGCATGTCGGCCTTGACGCAGCGGCAACGCGAGTCGCAGCGTGCCCGCGACGGATCAGCGGAGGCAGAGGAGGTAGCCTTGCGTCTCTTCATGACGTGGGAGAGGCAGCTGCAATCGTATTTCGTCGATGCTTTACTTCCAGTGCTACTGCTCCCGTCTTGCGCGTCCGGCTTGTCCAACTGGGAGGGGGTAAAAGACACAGCTGCGTGGTTAGGGGAAGAAAGCACGCTGCGTTGGGCACACTTCATGACTCGCTCACGTGCGGTCAACCTGAATTGGCGTCGTCCTGGCCCACCGAAGATGTCGATCATACCCTTTGTGGATATGCTGAACCACACGAGTGGGGCGTGTGCAAACGTTGTGTACCAGCAGTCAGATGACGGTGACGTCGTCATCACGGCCTCGCGCACTATTGAGGCAGGGGAGGAGCTGGTGATGCGGTACAATCACATAGGTCAGCGGGGGTGCTTGTTTGGCGACAAGTCCCGACCCTCAGTACCTACCACCGATCGCCAGCGTGGCCGAGTCTCTGGCAAGGCCGCTCTCGTAGCCGACGAAGTGCACCGCATTGAGAAGCGCCAGCACTGGGAGCTATACTCCCGCGACGAAGATGATGAGGCCGCGATGGGTATTGGATGCACTGCTGCATCCGTTAGCTTCGCGGCCATCCCCCGAAGCGGTGCCACCAACGCTGTGTCATCCACAACTGTCGGACACCGTGAGATGGAGCAGGAGGTGCAGTGGCTTTGGCGCTTTGGTTTTTTGCGCAGCGACGAAGAAAAGAACCGTGAGGCGGCATTGCTGTGGAGTAACGGTCTTCGTAATCGTATCGCTCATCTAACGGACGTCAGGCGCAAAGGGAGGCCTGGCGAATTCGTGGTGGGTGTCCCAGAGGGGCTCCAGCGTCTGCGTGAACAGCGTGCGCAACTCGAGCGAGATCGCTACAGCAATCACAAAGTGTTCCCTCCTCAGCATCTGTGAAGATGCAGGCCCGATACGGCATGCTCGTGTAAGTACACGCGCACGTCTGTAAGATGTCACGTGTGGATGTTGTAAGTGTTTATATTTGTTTTGGTCTTCACAAGAAAACACCGGGGTGGGACGCCGAGATCGCTCGGCCTTCCCCCCCCCCCCCCCCATCACCACCAAAAAAAAAACAGGCACTCCCCCTTTTGAGCACATGAAGCGGTGTGCTTTGACGTGATACCGCTTAATGCTTCGCCTTGGCTTGAATCGCATCATTTGGCGCTGGTGGTGGTGGACGCTACAAGTCGCCAAGTCGTCTTTTTGGCTGCGCGCCCTTCAACTAGCTGCCACCCAACTCGCTGGGGTCTTTCACTTATGCGAATGATTCCGTCTTCTCGCGAGCTGTCCCTCCCCTTCCCCAACACATAGCCCCTCCACCCCCCCCCTTTCTTTTTACTCCGGACCCTCCTTTCATATCTCTGATTAGCGTAGTTGCGCACAATAGTATTTTTGGTACTAGGTAGAGAGAGAGGGGGGGGCTGGGAGGGAGGGAGCAGAGAGGAGCTCACTTCGTGTCTGTTGCACGTGTAGTCCGCAAGTGCTGCCCATTGCAACTGCGATTGTCAAGGCTGCGCAACTCTGTCCGATTGCCGCAGTGAAGGAAAAGGTGGTACACCATCTCTCACCCCTCAACCATCTCTTCTGCCAGTGCTGCTGCTAACTTGCACGTACGTCTTCCCGTGTGCAGATGCGACCAAGACGTCTCGAGCGCCGCTTGCGCTTTGTCGACCGCTATTTGGTCCTTGCGGTTGTTGGCGTCGTGGCGTACATTGTCGTGATCAATCTGCTTTCCGGGGCCATTGCCGTCAACATAAGGAACCGTGTCAAGGCGGTGTCCACACCGGAGGCAAAGCGTGCGGCTGCAGGGGTCCGACGCGAGGCCTTCTGGCCATACCGCTGGCCGGTCGCTCCTATTGCAGAGCTGCACATGATAAAGGAAGCGATGATGTACGTTACTACATCGCTTACCAACGTGATGCCCTTTCTAACGCACTTACCCGAGGTGCAGCTCGCTGCGTGGGATCTTGTGTTGCTCACTGGTGTCGGCACCGACATGATCCGAAGCGCAAACGACCTGAAAAAAGAGACCGAAGAGGCTCTGGGCACCGCAACAGCCTTTGTGCAGACAGAAGCCCTCGCCGCGGTGCGGGAGGCGCTGAATAGTGCGGCGGTGGTGTGGTCTATCAAGGGAAAGTCCGCCGAGGCGGACGAGGTACGGAAGATGATGGAGGAGATGCCCACAAGACTGGCACCGGTAGGGACTCTAAATGCGTCTTCGTGGCGAGCCTTTAGTAGCGATGTGTGGAGGCGAGTCACGACCAGCTGGAATTCGTCCACCCCTGGCGGCATCACAGCGGTGCACGACGCCTTGCGAACGGCGAGCCGGTCGTACTGGCGGCTTGACGAACGGATTTCAGCGGTGCCACCGCTTCATCATTCGTACCTGCTCCCGTTGCGAGCTGGCACCTACGACGCAGTGGTTCCTTTCACTAGTCTCTTGCTGCATTTGTGGGTGCTCAGTGGTCAGCGAGAGGCAGACAAACAGCTGGTAGAGACCTACGATGCAGCTGTTGAGTCGATCGTCCAGGGTTTGTTCTACACACGCACCGTTGACGATGGGGCGCATGCGATGAACTTCACTTTTGTGGGCTCTCGTGCAGAGGCCTTGGTTCCAGTAGCCACGCCCCGCATGTGCGCGCTGGCCGGAGTCTTGGCGCAGGGGATCCGCTACGGTGCTCATCGCTACCCGGCGCGTTCACCCTCTGCACGATACAGCGAGGACGATGTCCTGCAGGCTGCTGAGGCTCTGGCGGCTTCCTGCATGCAATTGTACGCCGACCCAGCAGGCCACAAGCTGCGCAGTGCCGTGTACGTCACTGACTCTGGCCATGTGCCAGGATATACGCGCACCATGAAACCCGAAAAGGGCGCATCGCTGCGCTCCTCCTACTGCGACATTCCTGCTGTGCTCCTCGAGTCTTTCTATGAGCTCTACCAGACCACGCACGACTCCATGTACGGTCTTTGGTCTACGCTGGTGATGCGGCAAGACACGTCTGACCACTGTGGGTTGCGCCAGACGGACCTCACTTCTGCCACTCCCTGGCTGCGTCACATTCGTGAGCTGCGCAGCCTTTGGCTTCTGTTTCATCGCATGGAATGCCTGGTGCACCGCCACTCGCGAGGATCGCAACGTATATGCGAACTTGCCAAGACCACAATGGTTTCGCCCTTCACTGGGCACTTGGTACCCGTACCAAGCGTGCGAGCGACGTCGTAGCAACCGCAGGCCACGTGTGGATCAATCGAACCGCGAAGAGAGAGAAAAGGGGGTACTTGGGGCTTCGAGTGAAGAATACGTGCGCGGGTGAGTTTATTCCCTCCGGGAGAGTCTTCCATTTCTCTGCCATGTCGTTTCATGGAGGTAACCACCACTTACGATTTCCAGCGGACGTCGTACACATGAGCGATCCCTGGCTGGCACAAATATGGAAGTGGGTGAGCACCAATGCCCGCGGAAGTCCACTCTTTATACACATACACACACGCACACATGATCCCGGCGAGTGTGTGTGTGTGTGTGTGTGTGTGTGTGTGTGTGTGTCGTGGGTCAGAATCCATAACAAAAACAAAACAAATGAAAAACGAAGTGCTCTTCTACTTACCCTCAAACAGTGTTTTGGTAGTCGGCACCCTCGGCGCAGCCCTGCACGGCGTGACCGCCAGGGATTCGCGCCTACAACATCTGACGTGTATCTGCTGTTTTGTTGCACTGAATGCTATCTGCCGATCGGGCTGTCAACTCCCTTTTTCCCCAACTACATACCTCGATCATTCCCCCTTCTAATTTCTTTTGCGTGTATCCCCCGTGACTCTCTCTCCCTCCGGTGTGTGTGTGTGTGTATGCCGTCACATTTTTTCATTCGGGGGGGGGGCTGGGTGGGATGGGGCTCTCTGCCGCTGCGCAGGCCGTGGGATACATGACACACACCCTTACACGTTGGCATTTGCACGCGCGCGCGCGCACACACACACACATATATATATACATTTAGTTATATATATATATATATATATAGTTTAAAAAGGAACAAGGGGCAAATTCCAAAGGTAAGGAGAGAGGGTGAGGTGTCCCGCACCCCCAGATCCTGCCTCGGAGGTACTCTGTTATCATTCTCCTCCCGCTGCTCATGTTGCCGCTATACACATCACTCAGCACACGTCTGTCTAATTGCTTCTTTTTAGACGGGTTCTGATCCTGTTTGTGGGGCACGCGGGCTCACCAAATTACGTAGACACACATGCAGCACAAACGTGGTGTATCCATCATGGATTTTTTCAAGCGCACCAACTCACTGGAGTCGATTGGCGTGGTCTACATCGAGGCCGAACCGCACTCATACGAGGGGGTAGCGGTGCGTGGCGGGGTGAATGAGTCGTCGGAGCTGCTTATCCTCCCCGAGGTCCCGACTCCGCTGGTCAACTCGACACACATGAATGACATATTCTCAGAGACGAGCACCACAGCTGACAACCGGACGTACTCCTCCTCGCACCAGGTCAAGTCATCGGCGCTGCGCATGCATCATACGCGTGAGGTGTCCGGCGAATTCACCTTCACCGGACAGCCCCGCGCAGTGGTACGTTTCTGCTCCTGCATAACCGCCAACAACGTTCGCAACCGATTTCGCGCCCGTGCCGGTCGCGGCGATGCCGGGAAAGGCGACGAGGAGGCTGAGGCGGAGTTGCCGGTGCAGACGGGCCCGTTCTCGGCAGACATCCTGTGTGTCATACTTTTGTACGTTGACGCGACCACACACGCAGACGTTGTACACCTCGGCAGTGTGTGCCGCTTCTGGCGCTTCTACGTGAACTTGGCTCCGCATTGGACGTACTTTCGCTCCAAAGAGTGGAAGAAGTCGTCTAACTTGCCGCGTTATGTGCGTCGTATTGTATCAAAGACGAAGATAGTCACACGTGACGACTACATCCGAGAGCGTGTGAAGGTGGAGGACTACAAGAAGCGAGAGCGGTTCATCAACACGGCGAAGCACATCCGGTGGTGTGTTGCGACAGGCATCATGGTGGCGGTACTGCTCACGGCAAACTTTGTCGTAGCGTACTTTTTGGGGTTTCTCCGCACCGCACTTCGCACTGACTTACACCTGGGCATCACTACCTTCCTACTTGTCATCGTGATGACGCTTCTTGAGGTGACCCTTGTTGTCATCCCGCTCGCTGGCAACTCCTCCTCGCGCATCAACAAGCACAGCACAATGCGCATTCTGTCATGGTGTATCTTGATGCTTGTGTGTAGCACGATTCTGGGCACTATCTCAGCTCTTGCTTTCGCCCGCGTGCGGGCCTACGGACGCGTGCTGGATGGACCGACCATCAACCTCACCATGTCAGCACAGTGCGACGCTTACTCAAGCAAGAACTTGCCGAGCTTTGTACTGGTGCCGGCAGCACTGACCGACCTACGGTGGCGCCCAATCACCCTCGATGAAAGCAATGAAAAGTTTATTCCATACTGTTTGAGGAGGGGCGTCCACACCGACGACAATACGTCTATGTGCTTTGTCCTGATGTACTTCGACGCGAATTACTCCTCGGCGGTCTTCCAGAACGAGTCGGCCCTCTTGGCGGGCAAAGACGTTGGCACGCGCTACGTCAACTCCTTCGATCCCTTCTCTGACGACCTTCAGAGCACGGGATTGTGGTGTAACACCTCAGCCCATCCGAAAATGGTGGCTCTGTCCCAGATCGCGTACTCAGGGGTGAAGAAGCGGCGAGATGAACTCTACTCAACCACCGCAGACTGGCTCGACCCGTTGAGGCGGCCGGCAACCGTCTCCAGCATTAGTCTCCGCTGCAGCTCCGATATCAATCGTGCAACTACAGAAAACCCACCCAAATCCACTGATATGTGGTATGGCAGCACACTGGCATGGAAGCAGAACCACATACCACTGGTGACCACGTACCTAGAAGTGCGAAGCGCCTTCCAGCTTTTACACAACCACTACCTCCACTACGCTTTCCTGTGCCACATCATCGCCGGTGTTTTGTGGTTCATGATGTTGCTTACCCAGATGATCTTCCTGTCAGCAGCAAACGGGGTGTTAGGTGTGGCTACGGCAGCGTCATTGGTGTGCCTTAACCCCCTCTCGATGATCATCTCAGGGGCCCTCTGTGTGGAAGTGAGTGACCTTTACTTTATGTGTGATGCTGCTTCCGGCGGTGCTCTTATTGGAGGAGGCATCGGGCTTTCATTTCTGCTCTTAGCCATCTACGTGACTGCAAGGGATTAGAGGCAGACCTCGCGGGCAGCGTTCGCCCCCCCCCCCCTGCACCCCTCCCACCCCGCCCACCAACACACACACACACACACACACACACGTGCTAGTCACTGTCAGCCGGAGGCGGGGCTGTGTTCCTCTTCGAGAGGCACTCGCACATAATTCCCCCTTTCTGTCCCACAGTGAGCGTATCCGTGTGCCAGCCGACAAGTGTAATGCGTGTTTGTATTCACCGATCTTTAGCTGATGAAAGGAGGAAGGAGGGGGGGGGTGAGTGTCCACTACCCCCGTTTTTCTCCCTGCAGGCCAGACAGCCTGTTATCCTCGCCCCTCCCCTCTCCCCCCCCCCCTGTCGATGCCAATTCACTTCTGGTGGTGACAAGCTCCAGTGCCTTTGATGTCGAGAGGTCAGATCACTGTACGGCTACGAGTGTTATGAGTGTGGAGGATCCTGGGTAGCGCTGTGTCGCAGTGACACGATCGTATCGCGCTCAGTCCCGACCGCCTGCCTCGGGAGGGAAAGGGGATGGGGAAGGCGCTAAGCCGCACCGAGGGATACAGCAGGAGGTGACTGGCATGGATGGGGTGTGGCTGTGAGAGGACGACCTGCGAAGACTGGGTGGGGGAGAGGGGGGGCGGTAGGTTCTGGGCCAGAGGCTGTGCCCAGAGGGCTGAGTCTGCCATCGCTGCGACCCACGCGTACTGCTGCACCTGCGCACCCCGTGGATGGTCCTGGGAGATGGCTGGGGTCAAGTGTGGCGTTGAGCTCACATGCCTCCTTCCCTCCTCCTTCCCTCCCCCCCCCCCCCTATCTGGCAGGACGGGGGGGGAGGGGAGGAGGAGAAAAAAAGATGTGCGCCTCGCAGGGCCTGGCCCATCGCTGCTTGCCCTTTTTCCCCGTTTGTGTTGCCAAGGTACTGGAGCGATGCTGCTCATCTTCGTTGTGCTTTGTTCCGTGTTTTTCTGCGATTCACGCACTTTATGTGAAAACAAAAGAGCAAAACGAGAAGACTGCTAAGGGGGGAGGGGTGCAGTCGGTGAAAGGGCTTGTGCTGGCATATTGAATAGCTACCATGCTGCACACACTCCTTTGACTCCCCTCGCTCTTTCCGGTCGAGACTTATTGGTGTGTGGAGGACATATTGCGTCATCAAGCTTCGTTTAGACACTGGGGGTCTGATGACATACCGCTAATCTGTTCACCCGTGTTTGCCAGTCACCCCCTCACGTACTCGCATGCCCCCCCCCCCCCCGTCACCCACGCACACACACACACACACACACACCTTCCTCCAATCTCTTCATGATGGCCTGCGTCTATGTTGCCTAGTTGGTTTGCACCTTCCTTCTCTCTCACCCTTTTAACCGCGCGCCCCTCCGGCCCCCTCCGCTGTACTGAGACGCGGGCCTCTGCACATCATGAATACCCTCAGCTTTTGAAGTATCTCACGCTCTTTCGCAACGGAAGGTGCAAGTGGCGTTGAGCATGTTTAACCCATCGCAGGTGGATGAGCTCTTTGCCAGCACAACTCGGGTTCTGCAGCGCTCTCAGGTGCTGCTCAATGAGCGGCGCAATACTTCTCAAAGCCAGGAAGGTTTGCCACCTGTGTTCTGCGGAGCTTCGTCGTCCGCCGTCTCCAACTCTGTTAGTTCCAGCGCAGGTGGACTGTACGTGGGCATGAGCAGCAGCTTTGCCGACACAGTGCGCTCCCTGCAGTCTCTCGGGGGGTTTCGATCTTACGTAGAGGCCACGATCGACATGATGAGTAAAATACGCCAGGAAGGCACCGCACCGTCGCCGGCGATGCAGCAGCGTCGCGCAAAAGGCCAGGATTTCGCATTGTTGCAGAGTGTGACGCGCGGACTGCGAGGGATCACAACAGCAGCGTGGCAAACGTCAGAGGCAACAGCTGCACTGTGGACGTCTTCCAAAGAGACTCTTGCTTTCGCCGAGGAAGCGGCAGGTGTCGAAGACGCGACTGCGGCAGCCGGCGCAGCGTTGTCCGGAGCCCCAGGCGAGCACAGTGGCACTACACGGTGCAGCGGTGCGCAGCTCACTTCCATGCTTATGTTCAGCGCCTTCTGTGTTGATATTGTATTTGCCGTGCCGCGTGCCGTTTCCGCCGCTGCGGCAGATGTGGCGTGTGGGTCTCACTCATCCAGCGACGGTGTCATGCCACAATCGCTGGTGTCCGAGTGGATGAGGGACGGCAACGTAAGGCTCAGCTCGCTTCTGCGCGACGCTGCTGCTCTCTTAGTGCCCACAGTGAGGACGCGCCTGTTCGCACGCCTCTCCGACGTGCTTTTTCAGCCCCCTTCCGCGCTTCACCGCTCGCCCAAGGGGTCCTCCGGCCTCCGCCTCGGATGTGCGCTGTTGAGTGGCGGGGAACTCCTCTTCCCAGCCCTGAATTACTATCTTTTGGAACACTACCCCTCCTCGCTCGCCTCGCGGTGGTTTCTGCAGCCTCTGCAAGCGACTGCCGAGCAGCTCCGCGCGGACTACTACGGCGATGCCGACCAGTTCAAAAGGCAGTGCCGCTGGCTTCTTCGGCTTGTTATGACGCTCTTGTACGCCTGCCAGTCCACCCCTCTGCTTACCTCCTCGCCCCTGCAGTCCGCGCTGGACCGTCGACTGCGTGCAGCGCAGCGACTGTACGATGCGTGGCTTATCCCCCTGGAAAAGGCCTTCGGGAACGGCAAGGCGCGGCAGGGTATGTCGACCTCGTTCAATAAAGCCCTTGTGCAGCCCCATGGCCAGGTGGTGACGCAACTGCTACGGACCTTCTCACCTGCCTCAGCCGTCAGCGGCGCTAGCAAGGCGCTGCAGGAGTCACGTGAGTGGTCAGGTGTCTTGCACTCCGCGCAGTACCGCCTTCTTCTTATCCTCGAAAAGATGGCCCACTCGGAGGTGGCGCAGGCAAGCGGCACGAGTAGCACATCTGCACGGCAGCGTACATACGAGGCCATGTTGCGCCAAAACGGTGGGAAGGTGAGCGTATCTCTTCTGCAGACCCTCGCAGAGGATAAACAACTCGTGTTGGACGAAACACCCTCGCGCTCGCCGGATGGGCACCGTCTCTACAAGCTGCACGACGGCCTGCTTGGGGAGAACAATGGCAAAGCGGTTTTCGTGTACGTGGATGATGGTGCGCTCTTCACGAAGGTTGGCAGAGCTCGCGCCTTTCAACGTGTCAAGAGCGTCGAGGATATTTTTAGGCCCCTGCAGTAGCACCTGTGTGTGTACGTGTCTGTCGGGCATGGAGGTGGTGATGGTGGTGGATTGGTGTATGGGGGTCTCTGCGATGTGACTGCTCAGCAGTATGAGAGAAGGGACACGCGGCGCCACGGCAAAAAGGTGTGACTCAGCACACATTTTTCTATTTTGGCAGTCCATCTCGGGCAAGAACCCGATCGGAAGACCAGCCAAGGCTGGGGTGGGGGGTGGTGAGGGGGGGCACTCCTGTTGAGCCGAGAACAGTAGTCTGCATCCTCTGCTGCCTCTGCCAGAGTGGATCCGCTTTTCGCCAAGCGCAGTTCACGTCTTCTCTCATTTCACATTTTTTCTCTCCCCTTTGCCCGGATTTCGTCGCGTTCGTGCATCTCTCTCTCTTGTGCAAATGCCCGCGCCTCCCTTTCCGTGGGGGAAGAGAGAATTGGGGAGGTGGGGGGTCACGTTAGCGGCCTATCGTTGACAGGAAGGGGGTGCCTTGGTGCTGTGTTTGTTGTCTGCTCATTATTTTCTCTCTCCCCGATGTTGTCTTTTTCATCCATCTCCCTCGAGACACCGATGCGCATCCATAATGGCAGTGTGTCCTCTGCATTGTTATCTGTTTGCGTACATGCTCGTGGATGGCAACGCTGTCGATCTACAAACACCTCAGAGCCCCCCCCCTCCCCTCCCATCGGTGCCTTTTTCGGTTTTTATTCGCCGATGCTGCTGCCAATGAGTTTACTGCGTGTATATAATAATAAGGGATACACATACAGCAGTCAAGTGAGTGATGTCCAGTGGATGTTGATATGATGGCTCCATCTTCACCCTATAAAGGAGGAGGGAAGAAAAGGCGAAGATTTCTGGTTGAGCGTTTCTTGTCCACTCTACCCTTATGAGTGTGTACGCACCTGTTGTTTTTGAGGGGAAAGGAAGGAAGTGCAGCTCCGTCAGCTCTTCTTCTCGTCGATTGGGGCCTCTCGCGATGACCTCCTCCGCTTGGTCGAGACGCCTGTCTGTGGAGCGCACGGTGAAAAGCTGTTCCCCCTCGAAAAAGTGGTTTTGCCGTGAATGGTGCGTGTTTGGCTTCGTGTGTGTGTGTGTGTGTAGCAAACTTGCACGTTCGCAGCCATCCGTTGAGCCCACGGCAGACAAGGAGACTGTGGAAAGAAAAGGGGAGAGGCGTACATTGAATCTCCTTTCCACTCTCTTGGACTAAGTGTGATCCCCCCCTCCCTCCCCCCCCCCTCCCTGCTTCTTCTCTCCACTCCTCTGCTTACCATGACTAACCAGCACTCGCGTGATTTCTGCACATCTGCTCCAGCGCACACCTCGGGCACTCGCCCCACTGCACCCTCGCAGAGAGGCACATACTCATTAGAAGATAGACCGTATAGTTGGACTTCGCGTGAGGGGTTGGTGATGAAGGATCTCTTTTTTTTTTAGCCATACCTGTTCCATTTTACATCACTCGCTTTCTTTTTGTCTCGTGATCTGCGTGTCGAGCATCTCCGCCACAAACACAATGGCTACTTCTTTGCCTCCCTAAAGACCGCTTATAGTCGTTGCTTAATTTGTCATTGCCGCTGCCCCACGCAGACACGCGCTTCCCAGAACTCGTCTGGCACATACAGTACAACCCGTCTGTGTGTGTCTGTGTGTGTGTGTGTGTGGAGGGGAGGGGAGGGAAGGGTATTCCACCACTCTTGTAAACGTGGCGCCAAAGCCCCCCCAAACGAAGGGAGACAGACATCTGGCTCGCTCGTTGAGAAGAGGAAAAGGAGGTAGGCTGTGTTCAGCGCACATTTTTTTGGTGCACTGCTACGCATCTTCACATCGCGCATCGACCTCCGCTTCCCTCTTGCTTCTCGATACGTGCCCGTGTGGGATTCGCTCTGCCGCTGCACAAGCGCTTACGCTATGGTGTCCTTGACGGGTCTGAATACTTATCCCGGTCATCGACCGGCCACTGTGATGCGCACGCGTGAGGTGGACGTTCCTCTGAACAGGAGCGATGCCCCAGCAAACCCCCTGCTCACCACGCCCTCCCGCCACCTGCATGACGCAGGCAAGCCATCTGTGGTGCCGATTCCCTTAACGGATGTCGTTGGTGCTGAAGCAACTGCCGATGTCGCTACTCTTTTGCGACACACGCTTGTCCGCGAGCTGATTCGAGAGAATGAAGGCATGCTGATGGAGTTGGCGGGGCTGCGAGAGACGCAAAGCTCCTGGTGTACAATGCAGCTGCGCCTCGTAGCACTAGAGGAGAGTGCCACTCGTGGAACACTCACCGCGACAGAGTCGATGGCGCGTGCCATGTGCGCTACCCGCGCGCACGCTTCCCTCGCAGCGCATGTGCAGCATTTGGAACAGCAGCTAAGCGATGAGGCGGAGAAGACGGAAGAACTGCGGGGGTTTGCCGAGTTGGCGCAAGCACAGCTGGCTACTAGTCCACGACCTCATACGCATGGCGCGACACCCGAGAAAAAAAATTACACGTCGCCACCTACCAAGGTACAACAAGGTGGCTATACGACTGACATCGAGGATGACAGTCGGCGCACCAGCCTAGAAGAGATTACGAACGTTTGCCGGTCAGTAAAGCGGTTGCGCAGTGTTGACAGCCACGATGGCGGTGGCAGTCCAATAGATCGATCACGACGCAGAAGTAGCGGTCAGCGAAGCCCCGGCGCCCTCACCAAAATGCGCAAAACAATTCACTGAAGAACGTTCGTGGCACGGACTGAGGGCAGGAGAGAGGAGGGAATGTGGGGGGAGGCCCAGCCGCGGCTTCGCATGGGACACACTGCTTCGTGCCCTCATTGCAACTGCCGTCGATTTATCTCCCAGTCTCCACCCACGCCGAAAGAGACTTTTGCACTTTGATGTATTGAGTGAACCAGGGAGGGCTGGGGGTCGGGGTGGAGTTTTCTTTTCCTCTCTCACCCTCTTGCGTGTGTCTGTGTGGTCACCTTCTGCTTTCGATTGTATGCTTGTTATGTTCTGGTGCTATGCTTCGAGGGTGGTCATTCATCCCCCCCCCCGCCGCTCACTGCCGATGTCTGTCGCGAATGGCACTTCTTGACTTTCGAAGCGAGTTTTGTCGCAAAGTGGATCGCACGCACAGAATGAGGTGATGAATGGATGCGGTGCTGCGTCTTGACAGTGGTCTCACGTTCTTCCTTGATGATGGCAGGTCTACGGCCAAATAGAGCGAGGGTGGTCCACCTACGCCTCCCACCCTTACACGCCGCACTGTGCTTCATGTGACAAGATCACTTCTCTGTGAACTTCACCGTTACGTGCGTGCTTTTGTGTCCTGTCTTCGTTACTGTGAATGGGGTAGAGGATTAACTGGGCTGAGTGGCATCTCGTTTGGACCACGCCTCCCCCCCCCCTGCAGGCGCTTGCAAAGCCGCAACGAAACGAAGCGCTCCTACATCTCCATTCGTAGTCTGGGGGGGGGGGAGGGGGATTCTCCACCTTTGTTGACCTCGCTTTCACTATCTGTGTGCATGCGCGCCTGTTTGTTGGCGTGATCCATGTACTTGCCTCTACGTATCGCCGTTTATCCTCCTACGCACTTCTCTTCTGCTTTTTTTTTCAACACCCTCATTTCCTCCCCCCTCCCTCCACACACGCATGCGCGCCTATTCACGTGCCTGTGTCTACTTGTAGTCCGCATCGTGTTTACACACCGCGCAGCAGAACGTGGCACCCTGTTGTTTCCTTCCTAATAATCCACTGGAGACGTTGCAGATTTGTTTCTCGCTAGGGGGTGCATCCCGTTGCTCCTCCCCCGTCCCCCGTAAACACTCGTAAGGCGTCGCTCCACTGCACAGCAGTCATGCAGGCTCCCAAGACAGACGGGTCGTCGAGCAGCCGAGGGGCTTTCCCTATTGCTTCTGAGTCGCCGTCCGAGACACCGTTCGTGACGGATCCGGCGGAGGTAGCAGCCCTGGACATTCCTATACAGTACGTTCGACGTATTGAAGATGCTCAGCGTGTCTATGGGAACCACTACATGGAGCACCGTATGTACACGAATGCATGGAATCACGCGGCCATGACGGTGGGCTTCCAGTGCTGCTGGCTGGCGGTCAGTGCATGGATCGTTAGCCGTGGTCTGAACTACTCGGACCCCATGAACTCCGTTTTGGCGCGGTGGGTGCAGCACTCACGTGTGCGTCGTCTCACCACACCCATCTCCTGTCTGGGGCTTTTTATATTCTCTGCAACGTGCACGCAGCTGCCGTGCGACGTTCGGATGCTTCGCGAGGCGTCTGCAGGCATTGAGAAACAGACAGCTCTCATGGGGATGGCGATGGATCAGCGCAATTTGGCATATCGAGAGGGTAAGGTCGCCAAGCAGCAGTTGGAGGCAATGGAGTCCGAAGCCTTCGCCAAGAGCATGAAGGCGTAGTAGGGGAGGGAGTGTACATGTGGAAGGGGGGAATCGCCTGGCTGCGTTTTCCCCGACCCCGTCACTTCCCAGCAACCCCGCCCACTCGACTTTCCCTCATCCCCTCTCATGATGATGATGTGGCTGTTTTGGCTGCGATCGATTACCCCGGTCGTGCTTTCCTTCGGTCTGCCTCCTGCACTCGAATGGAGGTAGATCAAGGGACTATGACAACAAGCAGCGATGGGCCAGGCCCTGCGAGGCGCACATCTTCTTTTCTCCTCCTCCCCTCCCCCCCCGTCCTGCCAGATAGGGGGGAAGGAGGAGGGAAGGAGGGAAGGAGGAGGCATATGAGCTCAACGCCACACTTGACCCCAGCCATCTCCCAGGACCATCCACGGGGTGCGCAGGTGCAGCAGTACGCGTGGGTCGCAGCGATGGCAGACTCAGCCCTCTGGGCACAGCCTCTGGCCCAGATCCTACCGCCCCCCCTCTCCCCCACCCAGCCTTCGCAGGTCGTCCTCTCACAGCCACACCCCATCCATGCCAGTCACCTCCTGCTGTATCCCTCGGTGCGGCTTAGCGCCCTCCCCCCTCCCCATCCCCTTTCCCTCCCGAGGCAGGCGGTCGGGACTGAGCGCGATACGATCGTGTCACTGCGACACAGCGCTACCCAGGATCCTCCACACTCTTAACACTCGTAGCCGTACAGTGATCTGACCTCTTGACATCAAAGGCACTGGAGCTTGTCACCACCAGAAGTGAATTGGCATCGACAGGGGGGGGAGAGGGGAGGGGCGAGGGTAACAGGCTGTCTGGCCTGCAGGGAGAAAAACGGGGGTAGTGGACACTCACCCCCCCCCACCTCCATGTGGATTCTCCACACGCGGGGAGGCGTGTGCCTCCTTCCTCCTTTCATCCCCCCCCCCCTCCCCGCTTTGTCTCTCATGATAAGAGCGGCCTCACGCGCTGATTCACAAACGAGAGCGCGTCACGGTACGCCGAGACAACGAAAAAAGAATTTCTCGGGAAGGGCACCCAGTCACACAAAAAAGAGAAGTTGATCATAACAGGAATCATGATTATCCAACGCTGGTCTCTTTACACCCTTTGTTCACAGCCTTTTTGTCGAGCCTTTCACCTCACCCACAGACACGAGAACAACGCCGCCGCGCCCCCTCTGGCGCTGCTGCACAGGGTTTAGGGTGGCTGTAGACGAAACACGGTATTGCGAATGAACACCCATCTGTGAAGCTGATGTTCACCACCAAAATGAGTGTATAACAGCGACACGATACCGTTGCCAGATTCCTCCACCGATCTCCACGCGCATGACTCCATTCACATACCTTACCTTCACCCCCCCCCCTCCCTCCCAACAAACACCTCTCATCATTCTTCTTTGGTTCTTTCTGATCCTTGCAACTCCTCTCAGCACGATATCCGCCAAAGCCCAAACGCTCGCACACTTTTTCCCCTCATCCTTCACCCACTCGAACTACAATGGCCTCTCCTCGCAGTGCTCCCCGCAAGGCTGCCGCCGCGCACAAGTCGCACCGCAAGCCGAAGCGCTCGTGGAACGTGTACGTGAGCCGCTCACTGAAGGCGATCAACAGCCAGATGTCGTTGTCGAGCCGCACGATGAAAATCATGAACTCGTACGTGAACGACGTGTTCGAGCGCATTGCTACGGAGGCTGCCTTGATTGTTCGCACGAACAAGAAGCGGACGCTGGGCGCACGCGAGGTGCAGACGGCGGTGCGTCTTGTGCTGCCAGCGGAGCTCGCGAAGCACGCCATGGCTGAGGGCACAAAGGCTGTGTCGAACTCGACCCGTTGAGTTGATCCGGTTGTGTGTCTGCATCTCGTGTGAGAGGAAGTGCAGGGTGGGAGGCGGGCGGTAAAGCGTCCGCCTCTCTCCCCCTTCTCTTCACAAACGAGTGCTTTTCCATCATAGAGAACACTTTTTTTTTGCTGTTTTTCTCCATCTTCTGTTGTGTGCATGTGCACGTGTATCTCGGGTGGGGTGGGAGGGCGGCTAGTATTTGGCCGTGTTGAAAGCGGTGGCGTAAGAGGGCAGGTATGGGTGCGTCAATGCGGCGGAACGCCCAAAAGGGCTCTCCTCCTCCTTCTCTCTTCCCCACGTCCTGTTCATATCACCGTATGCTTGCCCCGCCCTACTCCCTATTTCCCTCCCCTCTTCCACACATCCCCTCAGCCCATTATTGGCAGGTTTGCCCGAGTCTTCCCTATGAAGCGCGAGCGCCGCACATTTTGTTTTTCGATTCGATTTCTTTTTTTTTCCCCGTCATGCGGAACTCTCCTACCATTTTCCCCACCATCTCGTTCAGACAAACAGCGCGAAAGAATGGGTCCACGCCTACCACCGTCTCCCGCAGGCTTGGCAGTTGCAACATCAGGGGCTCCCAGGAAATGTTTCTGCCCTCTGCCCCCCCTGCCCCCCCCTGCCCCCCCCTGCCCTCTGCCCCCTGCCCCCTGCCCCCTGCCCCCCCCGTGTATTGGTTCATACTGCAGCAAGACGAGACGGGGGAAGCAAATTCGTTTGGGGACCTGCCTCGTTGTACCCAACGGTTAGCGGCCTGTTGACATCAGATAGCAACACGCCACCATCGCCGCCGCTCGCATGCGAACGTGCGCGTCTTTAACAGAGTTTATGTTGGCGTTCTCCGTCTCTCTCTCTCTCCCACTCGCATTGTATTTCCTCCTCCTCCTTTTTTGGTTGCCTCGTCAGTCCTCGGCCTCTCCCCATCGTCTCCATAGGCTGCCCCCTCTGTGTGTGTGTGTGTGTGTGTGTGTGCGCACGCGCCTAGTCCCTTGTATTATTGATCTCTTTCTCTTTTCACATACTCTGCACGTTTGACTGGGGATTTCTGACTATCAGCGATTTGGTAAACGCTGCAGCGCTCTTTTCATCTATCCATCCCCCCTTTTATTTTCACTGGATCGTTTCACAGTGACACTCAAAACCCATTTTGCTGCTCCCTCTTTCCCTTCCGACCGTCTCTGTACTCTCGGAGCTAACATACACGCTTGACAAATACACACACACACACACACACACACACACACACATATATATATATATATATATTTGCGCCGATTGAGATTTGCGTTGCATCTTTCTTTCCTTCAGCCTGTCTCAGGAGGATAGACGTCACACAACTCCTCCCATTGTCCGTTTTTGGCTTTCCTTTTTTTCCGTGTGTGTACGCCGTCCCATCTTCCCCTTCCCTCCTGTTACACGCACACACACACACACACACACACATCCAACACACCACCGCCTTCCCATTTTGACGCACAGGAAGAAATCGAATAGAGACGAACATTCTACCTCTGAAGGACTCTACAAAACTTCTTCAATATGGCACCCAACACTGTATTGAGGTCTGTCCTGGTAGCGGTGGTAGTTGTGCTTCTGTTTGCTGCCCTCTTGGTCCCCACAGCAGCGGCAGTAGTGGCCTCAACCCCTGCGTCGTCGTCAGCGCAGCGACGTCAGAACTTCTACTCCTTCGCTGCCTATGCAGAGCGAGTCGGAGCTGCCCTCGAGCTCCTCGTTCGCGGATACGACAGCAATGATGAGGATGAGATCAGAAGTGTCGCAAACGAATTCGTGGAGGATAGCCTCTTCAACCCTTCTGCGGGGCAAATCCCGATTCAGGGTGCCGATCCCACGTCGCCGCTGGCGTACATGACGCAGTACCTGCAGCATTCACAAAGCGTAGTGCGATCTGCTATTCGGTCGGTGACGGGTTGTGCGAGAGCCCTCCGCACACTTACATATGTCGTGATCGGTGCCCCTCTTGACAACGAAACAGATACACTCCTGGCTCAGGTGAAGGCAGACTCAAGTCATAGTGCAGAGATGGGGGGTTTCATGTCGCCGCATCTCGCGCCGCTGAAGAACGAGCTCATGAGTCATGCAGCTATACACTCCATAGCAACAAACACGTCGTATATAACGGCCTCACAGCCGCCGCAGACATCCGACAACGTGCGCCACCGCCAAGCTGAGACGCTGGCGTCTCGGGCTGCAGCGCTGACCCCTGTGTCTTGCTCATTGGGCCTCAACGCCTACTCCTCCGATGTCATCATCGCATGCAGTGGAACTCCCCAACAGTACACCACAGCTGAATACATGGCACTTTCTGCGGCTCAACAGAAGCAGTGCAGCGGGACTATCACCGGTGACCCGAAAACGTCTCAGACATGTGTGTGCCCGCGAGACTTCTTCCTATTGCAAACCAGGGGTGGATACACCTGCCAAAGTCGGCCGCTGGACGTCGAGGTCAGTCTCGAGAACAAGTATCCCTGCGTCAGCGAGGATGATGTGGCGTTAGGTTTGCCGGGGACTGTGGAAGGGGAGTACTGCATCCAGACTACACGCAACAGCACGTTGGAGTTTTCAGTCACTTGGAAATACGCATTTCTCTCCAACGACGCCATCATGGCCGCGACAGTGCAGGACATGCTGACGACACCCCCCGAGGTGCCGCCTAACGCCAACACATTACGCTGGGTTGTAATGGTGGACTCTGTACTTTTCATGGGTACATACAGTGAACTAGGGATTAACGAAGAGTTGTTCCAATTTATTGTGGCCGGCTATGCAGGTTCAGGTCAGCGGCCGCCTTCACCTGGAGACGCTGGATTTTACCTCTCGATGAACACGCCCTTATGGGACTCCTCCGCCTTCAGTGCTGTGTTCTGCTTCGCCTCGCCGCGCAAAACCCAGAATCAAATGAAGGAGGTGAAACTGGATTCATTGGATTTGTTGAGAGAGTATCTGGGCAATGCAAACGGCATCTCCTCGCACTCGTTGACCCTCGATCTCTCCGCCGTCCCTGACGACTTTCTGGAGGGCAACCAAATGTACGTGGAGACAGGTATCAAAACGAACCTGTTCATCTATCCCCACCGCGTCGCCCGCATACATATCTCCTTCACCGACCTCCCCGAGCCACCCGCCAACTCGCACAGGTACCATAGACAATTTAACCCGCTCTACATTCTGCTGATCGCGGCTATCGGCGTCGTCAGCGTCGGCACGGCGTCGGCCGTGCTCTGGTACTATTGTATGCAGCAGGACGACTATGATGACCGCCTCGTTTCGGATGCACAGCAAAAGAAGAAACAGCGGCAGGGTTCTGGTACCAACTGATCTCTCTAGCGACCAGAGGGACATGCCACGGAAATGGTTGGGGGAAGTGGGAGGGGGAGGGAGGGGGGGGGGCGCAGAACAGAGAAGTAGCAACACCCCCCCCCACCCCCTCCCCCTCCCCCTCCCTCTCTCCAAAAAAAAAAAAGTGACATCGGTGATACAGTGCATAGCCAGTCTGCCGGTGAACTGATTAGAGTCGATTGATGAACAGACTTGGTTTTTGCAAAATGCGATCCCTCTCTCTTTCTCTGCTCCACTCCCCCGTGCTTGTGCTTCTTCCGTCGCTTCTCTGTAGAGTCATTTTCTCCAACAGATTCACTCATCACCGTTTCTCTGCAGGAACCTCTTGATGTGGGCACTCGTAAGCGTGGTAGGGTACACTGCGTGCATTCGGCCACGCGGTTGGTGTGCCGCTTTCTTTCTTTCATCTCCATCTGCTTCGTATACACTGCACTACGCCTTGGACTATTATCAGCTCCTCTGCACATTGTATGTGGGCTCACTCGAACTGCTCGGGTGTGTATAACCGCATTTTGCTGTCATGCGCGTACGTGCTCAAAACTCCTCTTTTCCCACCTTTTTTTTCCACGTGTCAAGCACTCATGTTGCCGTTGTCCCTGCTAGTCTGCGTCCAAAAACGATACAACCGACAGCTCCCCCCCCCCTTGTTCTCTTTTTTTTTTGCTCCCAGCGGTTTGTTCCCTGTGAAAGCCAAAGCACGTGTGTGTGTGTATATATATATATGTACACTCGTTGAGGTCTGCCGGGATGAAAGGAGGAAGGAGGCACACGCCTCCCCGCGTGTGGAGAATCCACATGGAGGTAGGGGGGGTGAGTGTCCACTACCCCCGTTTTTCTCCCTGCAGGCCAGACAGCCTGTTATCCTCGCCCCTCCCCTCTCCCCCCCCCCCCCTGTCGATGCCAATTCACTTCTGGTGGTGACAAGCTCCAGTGCCTTTGATGCCGAGAGGTCAGATCACTGTACGGCTACGAGTGTTAAGAGTGTGGAGGATCCTGGGTAGCGCTGTGTCGCAGTGACACGATCGTATCGCGCTCAGTCCCGACCGCCTGCCTCGGGAGGGAAAGGGGATGGGGAAGGCGCTAAGCCGCACCGAGGGATACAGCAGGAGGTGACTGGCAATGGATGGGGTGTGGCTGTGAGAGGACGACCTGCGAAGGCTGGGTGGGGGAGAGGGGGGGCGGTAGGTTCTGGGCCAGAGGCTGTGCCCAGAGGGCTGAGTCTGCCATCGCTGCGACCCACGCGTCCTGCTGCACCTGCGCACCCCGTGGATGGTCCTGGGAGATGGCTAGGGTCAAGTGTGGCGTTGAGCTCACATGCCTCCTTCCCTCCTCCTTCCCCCCCCCCCTATCTGGCAGAGTGAATTGTTACAGAGCAGAGATATTTGCAATGACAAATGTGGTTGCCACACAAGAAGTAATCGTCTCACCACAGACTTCGTGGGTGAAGGCGGCATCATTACACATTTGATGGGTTGCATATCAACTCGGATCGTTCCCACTTCTTCTCTCGGTGTCGGCCCCATGATCAGCTTCCGTGCGAGTATCGTGTGGCGGGTCTGGGTGTGTGCACCTTCGGCCCTCTTCTTCTTCACGCACCCGTTTCCTTCCCTTCCTGTTTCTCATAGACTCGCAGGTTCGTGCAGTGACGCCTCACTCTCTCGTTGCTCATATCCCTAGCCCCCTCCGGCATTTTTAACTCTCTTGCACTCCCCCCTCCTTTACCCCATCCAGCCTTCTCCTTTCCTGCTACCAACCTCGCCTACGCCGCTGTTTCGTTGTTTCGATACTCACCACCACTATCAGCTGCAGCTATTTTGTTGTTACTACCAGCACTACCACCACCTCCGCGCTTTCCTTCAAAAAAGGAAACACACACACACACACACACACACATAAACAAACATATATATTCATAAATATATGTTTACATGTATACCCCTTGCCTCTTTTCTTACCCCGCTTGACTCTCTCGCATCGCATCCCAACACTGGCTGCAGTGCGTGTGTTTCCCTGCGCTTCCCGATATAAACTGTATATATTTGTATTCATCGGGGGATCTCCATCCGTTTTTTTTTTTTTAGATTTCGCCTTTGCCGGTGCGGCTCATTTTATTCGGTTGGGCTCTCTAACGCGGGCGTCGTGTCACCCTTTCGATTCCCAAACACTATCAACGCTGCTTTCACTCGTGCTCTGTGGCTTGTGCTTCAGTATTCCCCCCCCCCTACCCGCCTCCGATCTCGTCGTGTTTTTCTCTACTTCCTACAACTGGCAAGCGCCCACGTATCCTGTGTGACGCACGTGATCATCACCTCACAAAGAGCAAGCAAGTCATAAACATGCATCGCACAGCGATCGTTGAGCCCACATACCCCTCGCGTGACGTGCAGGATGCGGCGAATCACCGTGCTGTCGCTACCATCTCGGAGCTCGCAGAAAATGGTCTGTCCATCGCTGACAACATCGTCGCCTACGCGGAGGGACGCCTACCGCCGCTAGTGGTTAATGGGAACAACATTGTCGTAGCCGTCAGGAAGCTGTGGGAAGAATATCGCCACGAGCGCCCTGCCGGCTGGGGTGAGACGCGTTTCTTGGAGGAATGCGAGCAGCACGTGACCCCCGGGGAGATCGCGCAGATTTGCGGGCGCCCAGTGCTGGACACTAATAGTGTTAGTACCTCTCTGCACAACCTAACCGACAGAAGTTTGCCTCGGGGTCGATTTCTCCTGATGAAGAGCAATTTGAATATCATCAATCCACACGTCCCCTCGGACACCGTCGTCGACATCCCCGAAGCGCTGGCGGCGTTGCATGACATCCACCATGTTGACGCAACTCAGGAGATCAAAGATGAGTTGAAGGAAATGGACGTTCAGCGGTCCAAGTACGCGACGCAGGTTCAGGAGTCCCAAGCCGTCTACGACGCCGCCATCCAACATGGTGATGTGGTTGAGCTCGAACGAGCCCATCGTCACCTTAT
This sequence comes from Porcisia hertigi, assembly GCF_017918235.1. NCBI lineage: Eukaryota > Euglenozoa > Kinetoplastea > Trypanosomatida > Trypanosomatidae > Porcisia > Porcisia hertigi. Next base: position 443,093 of record NC_090568.1, read on the forward strand.
CGCGGCCCGCTACGAGTACCTCGTCTGTTACGCAAAGCGCCTCCATGTCCTCACATCTTCGGAGGATAACGACGACACGGGGCGGTTTTCGGAGCGCCTGCAGAAACTGCGCGACGACGCCGAGGACGCAGTGCGGGTCTTCAAAAAAGAAAAGGAGGCCGTCAAATCTGCTGTGGAAAAGGACATCAAAAGATGCGAGGAGGCGCGTGCACGCGAGGCCGCCACTCACCAGGCAGCTCAGGCTGCCTGTCAGAAGCGGAAGGCGGAGATGGAGACGTCGCTTGGCGGTTTTGTAGATCGTAAAAATCAGCTAGTGAACGAGTTGCTACAGAAAGCGGCGGAGCTGCGGCAGGTGATGGAGGACCAGCGAGCCATCACGCAGGATGTGGTGGAGGTAGTCAGGGCAGAGAAGGAACGCCAGACGGCGCACGAGGAGTTCGTCGCTATCGGGAACCAGCATATGCAACGGCTGCAGTGGTGCCTCGATTATTGCAATGGGTGCGAACCCGTGACGAAGGAGATGGAAGAGTACGTGAGGGACATGGTGGAGCAGCTGCCCGAGGATACGTACGAGAAGGCCCTCAACGAAATCGTCGACCACGAGGCGGACGAGTTCCTCAAGGTGTATCGTGCGTTTGTGTTTGTGTGCGGAGAGCTCACTGTGAAGAAGACGCACCGCCTCGACACGCTGGAGCGCCAGGCCCGTCTTGCGCAGTATAACCGGGACAGCTCTATGGACAGTCTTGACCCCAACTACAAGCACTACCGCGAGGAGTTGGCGGATGTACTGGCGCAGCTGAAGGCGGTGGAAGGGGTGATCAACGCTCTGCACGCCACGCAGGACGCCGGCGAGCAGGTGTTCGAGTCCGTCGAGGATCTAGTGCTGACCTCGTGCAAGCGCAGCGAGAAGCCGTTTGTGCACCCGCTCCAGGAGTTTGGCCACGAGTCCGTCGCGTCCCGCACCCGCTTTGTGGATCGCTCAATGAAGTACGTCGAGGGCGAGGAGCAGGAGATCTTCAACAAAAGGGCGCGTATCGCGGAGGCAAAGGCTCTTGTGGAGCAGGAGCAGGATGCGCTTGATCGTGGTGTTCATGCTGCCGCCATCACCGCCTCTGCCACGACTTCGCGAAAGACAGCGGACAGCGCCGTTGCTGCACCGGCGCAGATCGACGCGTAAGTGCCGCGCTTTACCTGACAAATCGATGTACACGAAATTTGTGACGCAGGTCGTTACACGCTCCCTCTATTATATATTTATCTCTTAGAAGGTTTTGCTTTTCTTCTTCACCCCCTTTCCTCCCCCCCCCCCCCCGCCCCTCGCTAAGCGCATCGATTCACTTGTCATTTGGCTCACACACGCCTCCCCCGTGCACTCTCCGGAGTACTTGTTTGTATGCACTCCACTCCACTCCCCCCCCCCTTTTCTTTCCCCGGGTGATGTGGTGTATCTGAGGCACCTCACCTGAAGCTGAGGTATCTGCGAGATGAGAAGCCACAGGAGAAACCTTTGGCCGCATGATATCAACAACAAAAACGAATACATGTTGGTGGAGTTGTGGCTGTGGCATACGTTCTCTGTGTCTGTGTGTATAATGTATATGTATACTGTTTGTTCTGTGTTGACAACTGGTATGTTAGATGTTGATGATGACGTCGTCCCTCCCTCCCTCCCCGCTTGTTCCTATAGAGGCCTCTCCAACCCTGCTCTTAAACTTCGACTGCTTTGTGAAGTGTAAGGAGAGGGAAGACAGGGGGGGGGGTGCGCGCCCACATGTACAGTGACGGGGATAGCGATGACGCAAATACGGCGTCCGTGTCGTCATTTTTATGTTATACATATTTGTTTTCTATGTAAAGCATCACTTCACTGCGACTGGTGTGAGAGGAGGGGGGGAGGAGGGGTTGTGCATAAGGACCAGGAAAGGCATATGTATGTATATATGGGGGGAGGGGGGAAACACGATTTTATGTGTTGATCTACCCGGGAGCACGCCCAGCTGTCGATCCTTGTGGAGGGAGACCCCTCACACACACACACACACAGTACCCGTTTTACGGCAACCGCGACGCCTCTTTTTTGGTCCTCCACTTTTCTCTCCTGCCTAATGCACATTCCATTTGTAATTATTTGGTTTTCTTATCAGCCCAGATATATCTATATAAATATATATCTATATATATCTATATGTAGACATATATTTATACAAATATATCTATACGTCTGTGTGCTCCTCCTCAAACCGCGCCGACATGTCTTTGGCTCAAAGGTGGTTGACGGTATACTTTGTGGTTGAGAGGGAAGGGGGAGAAGGAGGCTGGCTAACCCACCCCCATCTCCCGCCAAACCTCTCACGCACCCGTCGTCCATGTCTTCTCCCACGCTGTGTTCCCCCTCCTCGCAGCAGCCCCCCCCCACGTAGCATCGCTTGTGGAGCTCCCATCGTCGCTTTCTAAACACACGCTCAAGAGGAGGGGATGAGAGGAAAACTGCAGATCGAAACGGGTCGGTGAGAGAGGATCGATTACTGATAGTGTTGATACGAATGACGGACAGGGCTGGTGGCGTCATCACCGCAGTCGGTGGCGTATCAAAGGATCGACGTCTTCACCCACGCAGGCGCACATACTCGCGCGCGCGCGCGCGGAGGCACTGCTGTCATGGAGAACAGCGAAACCACCGAAAACAAAACGATACAAGGAGGAGGAAAAAGGGGGAGGGAATCTCCGCTCAGTCGGGCAGGTGTCTGGACGCTGTCGGTCACGCTCCATGCTCTCTTCTTCCTCTCTCCCCTCTCTCCCCCCTCTCCCTCCAAACACGCTAAAGACTAGGAAAGAGAGTGTGGGGTGTGTCGTGGTGCGTCCCTCAATTCTTTTCACACCCCTTTCATCTTTGAGCGCACCCTCTTGCGAAAGGCTATCTGGTTCCCCTCTCCATGTCATCCCGCCCCCACCACCTTCCCCCTCCACCCCCGCTGGTGTTTTATGACCCCCTTTTTTGTTATTTCGGTTTTGTTTGTCAAGTCCTTTCCCTCCTTCCTCTCCAGCTTTTTATTCGCATCCCTTGCGCGATATTCGGGAGATTTTAAACCGGCGAGCACCTTACCGGCGATGTATCCACCCTCCCCCGCCCTTCTTTCCCCGTTCGCAAGCAAACACGTAGGGGAACATAGATGCACACTTGAATGTAGGCTAGGCGGTGGATATATTTAAAGCCCAGCAAAGAGGAGTAAACATGAATCATCCTGACAATTTTGCCTCCCCGCGGTCGGAGGCAGGCGAAGCCACAAACAATGTGGTCGTCCTGTCTCATTCGCTGGATGAGGACTGTCCAACGGCTGCGCAGCACCTCACACCGAAGCAGGTGGCACAATGGACGCTAAAGGATGTGGCGACCCACGTCTTCTTCATGGTATGGGTGTGCGGCATACCTGTTCATGTGCAGTACATTGTGCCATTACTAGAGCATAGCGGCGTGATCCCCAGAAGAGGCAAGGAACAACTCTCTCAGGGTGGGTCAGCAAGAGAATCGCTGACAGCTGTGGCCCAGGCAGACGTTCTTGCGCCAGTGTGTCGCCGAGCTGCTGAGCTGAGCCGCGCCTTTTCCCAGTGGCCCAATACGGGCACGCCACCTCTTCAGTTTAACCATCAGCTGTTTTCTGAGCTTGTGCCACTTGGGGTCGTGCGCAAAACGGGCGAACATGGGGGTGGCGACATCAGACCCGTCGAGGGCGGCGAGCGTCTGGGTGACTATGACACCCACAAAGCCATGACAGCCCCCTTCCCTTCTTACTCCACTGTTCAAGCTGGAGCTGTGACACCAGTGGAGAATTTTGCGAACGTGACAGCAGTGGCTTTATGCTCACCAGCTGAGCGAGATGGTGCATCGATGTCCTCAGCGCCGAGTGCTACATGGTGTGCGCAAGCGTACTGGACGGCATTTTCGCAAGCACAGCAGTGGATTGCTGCGTGGCCCTCGGCCTCCCACAGCGCTGGGAGCAGCACTTGCTCATATGGCGCTGCTGGCTGTACATCCGCCTCTGCTGCGACCCACCTGCAGCCAGCCCGCAAATCGGCTTTTCCTAACCGCAAGGGCCCTCGATGCCGTGACGCACACGCCGCTGACCAAGTGGTGGTGGTGGACGCTGACGAGGAGACATCGTGGGGCACTCTGAGAGGCGCTGGTGCCGCCTCCCGTGCAACTGAAGACAACGCGCGCGCCTTGAAGGTTCAGCGGTGTGAAGCCGCAGAGGTTGTTGTTATCGATAGTGACGAGGATGACCTTTGAGCGTGTGCACGAGGGAGTGAGGGAGGAAGACGACGTGGAAGACAGGGCTGCTGTGAGGCACATCCAGTTTGGAGATGTGAAGCAGAGTGCAGGATGTGTTGCACTCTTAAAGAAAGCTCAAGCCCCATGGACACACACACACACACACACACACACACACAAATCTGCGTTCACGTACTTTTCGTGATCGTCTGGGGGGGGGGGGCAGGCGAAGTTCTTCTTTGGACTTCCCTCCCCTCCCCCCCCCTCTCTCCCCCCCTTGTCTTTGGGTTTTATACGTCACGCGGGTATCGCTTCTTCAGCGATTCACCTCCTCCGAATGAACTGCACAGCACACCAGGTTGCAGGCACCTGTCCAATGGTGTGTGGGGTGGGGGCGGCGGCGGCGGCAGCTTATCATGGCTTGTTGTGGACTGCGCCACTGTGCGGGCCCACCTCGGCATGGAAACGACTCAGTGACCGTTGCTTTCGCTGAAACAGAAGGAGGCAAAGGGGTTCAAGAGATACGGCAACCATTACTCGCGCAGATATATCACCCATGGCATACTTCTCCCTCTTCCCTCCCCAGCTGCTCTCCCAACACTCGGCCGCTTCAAGCGGGGGGAGGGGGGAGGGGAACGCGCGGACATCTGAGAAGATGCAAACATTCATGAGACATCCCTTGTCTCTCTCCTCCCCCCCCCTTACGTGCGGTTTGCTAGCAGCGCTGTAGCGTTCGCCTATTTCATTCCCCCGCTGCGTGTGTATCAACGTGCGCTCGACACTTTCGTATCTTCTAGTGTAGCCTGCGCCCACACCATCGCTCTTTCTTGTCGTCATTCCGAATCCCCCCCCCCCCCCCCAGCACATACCCACATTAGGTCTATAACAGTGAGCCGACTTCTGTGTTGATGAGCCTCTCCCAATCCGGTACCGCAACCCTTCCCGCAAGCCAGTCAGAGGGCGATGGACTGTCGGACACGTATGCTACGTCCACAGGCGCTGACAGCGAGGCCCTTCAACCCAACGCCGTGTTTGTCAACGTGTATGACGTCATTAATTTTAACTCGTTGTTTTGGTCGATCGGCTTTGGCGTGCATCACGCTGGCATTCAGGTGTACGGCAAGGAGTATCAGTACGGTGGCTGCGACGAGGGCAGCGGTATCGGCGTCGTCGAGCCTCTTCATGCACTGCCACACACTTTCCGCGAACAGTTTTACCTGGGACAAACAGAGCTGAGCGCATTGGCGGTGCAAGAGCTGGTTGCTAACCTCCGGCAGTGTGACACGTGGCTGGGCAGCAAGTACCACCTTGTGAAGCACAACTGCGTCCATTTCGCACGCGCTTTGTGTGAGGCTTTGCTTCCCCCCGCACGTCGGGTGGCACAGATGCGCACAGCGCCCCCATTTATATACAAGAGTGCGTACACGGAAGAGGTTGAGGTGGATGGCCAACGGTACACGGTGCCGGTGCTCATTCCACCCCATGTGGATCGTTTGGGGAACTACGCTGCCGCTTATTTGCCAGATTGGGCTCTGGTGAAGCTGGACTCTTCATGTCAGCCTTCCCTCCCCGACATCGCTTGAGCAGGCCTTCGATATGTGCCCCAGCTGAGAATATGTAGTTGTACGGGCTCCGCGGCCGGGCTGGGTTGAGTACGTACGAGCAGGGCACTGGATCACCGCCTCCCACGTCCTTCTTTTTCCTGAGGGCAAGTCGAGGAGAACCGATCTCCTGATCAAACATGCGCCGCCCCTCCCTTCCCCCCCCCCTCATGCGCCCCAGCCCCTCTTTCTAGGCCCTTTTCGGGAGTACCGCAGCATCAAGGGGGCGCGGATCGCCAGCAAAACCGTGGAGCACTGTTGCATTGACTGCTTTCTTTTCCTATGCTTGACGGTATGTGTGTGTCTCTCTCTACTTGTGTGTACGCGTATGTGAAGTGACAACGCACGTCCAAGACTTTTGCCTTCGCCCCCCCTCCCCCTCTTCCAAGATCCCTCCTTTTTCAGAGGGTCAAGCCTTGCTTTTTTGGTCCGCACGCCCACATGAGGGTGTGTTGGTGTGCGTCTTCGCTCGGTCTTCCTTTCGCTCCCCCCCCTCCCCCTTCCCTTGACCTCACTGCTGAAGCTGTGCTGATGTCGATCAAGTCCCTGCCCCTTGCCTTCTCCTTCGCCGCTTATTCGTTTTATTCTTGTGCGAGCCCCCCCCCCCCTTTCCCCCGCCACTTCACATGGGAATTGCCTTCTTTTCATTTGGTTTGCCGCACACCGAGACACAAACACACACACAAACACAAACACACACACACACACACACACACAGCTTCTGCCTCCAACACAGGGCGTCCCCCATACGGAGATTCTCCGCTCCTTCTCTCCTCCACCCCTTCCTCACTACACCCAAACGAGGACAGCCCTTCTTATGTAAAATATCATACTTTCTTCTTTTCCTGCTCTCCGCCACTTGAGAACGCTTCAACCAATAACGGGAGGGTTGCCAGCGTCGAATGCCAAAGCAGCTAGGCACCAAATCGAAGGCTGCAGCTGCAGCGCTGAGCAGTGGGCCACCGCCGCTGTACGAGGAAGCTCTGAGCGGTCCCCCGCTAGTTGTAGAAATCACCGGATTGTCGGTATGGTCAACAAAGACCGGCGCCGACGCGGCCCGGAAGGCGGGGTGTTTGACGAATGGCGCGCGGTGGGGCCATGCGGCAGTGCTGTCGCCTAATGAGACCGTACTCTGCATCATTGGCGGCACTCCGTGCTCTAGGTCACACATGTCAGAGGACGCTGCCGTTCCATTATGGGAATACACTTCGGCGACTACAGCGACAGCTCCAACAGCAGGGAGTACATCTTTTTACAAAATGGTTACTGCCGCTGTTTTACCTACTCCGCATATTTGGATGGCTGGAGCAGCGCAAACGGCAGCGACGCAGGATGCAATCCACGGCGCGAAAACGGACGCTGCAAAGAACCACGACTGGCCTCTGTTTGCACCCTGGTGGGCCTCATGGTCACCGGTGAAAGGAACAGACGGGCCGTCAGTCATGTACGCTGACGGTGGATGGGATGGTGCCCGTCGTATTACGGGTGTGCGCGCGTTTGCGGGGTGCGTTAAAGGAGGTGATAGTCTCCTGCTTCCACCGCTGTCTGTCGTGGTCGCCAACAGCACCCGCAGCCATCATAGCGTGACGAACGTCCAGGGTCGGCTCTACCGCTTCGGGGGCGAAACCCAGCAGGGCACCGTTGCTGCGCTGGAGGAGATCGAAGGAGCATCGGTGCTTTTGGGTAAGAAGCGGGAAGCAGGTGATTTGTCAAGAAGCAAAAATGAAAAAGAGGCAGCCGCGCCGACTGCAGCATTGTCTCGCGGTGGGGCACCCATCCTCGAGCCTACGACCGTGGCACCCAATCCTTTTCCGGTCTTGGGTTCGCCACCGCCGCGGGCCGCGCACGGCGCATGTAGCCTCAATCAGAGGTACATTGTGGTGTTCGGTGGCCGACAGATTCACACGCAAGGGGACGACGTCGATGCATTAGCCGCCGCCGTGTCGGGGGGGAAGGGGGGGCGCGCGAAGAAAGCCGCCACAGCGCGTGCACAGTCACCGGGTAAGCGCGGTGGCACCCCTGGCAGAGATCGAAAGAACTCTCTCGCCGCCATTGACACGACTCTCCCTCGGTCCGCAACGCTCACTGTACTGAAGGATGTGGCCATCTACGATACCGCCCTGAGTTCGTGGCTCCCAGTGCAGGTGATGAAGTGCGGTGCCGTGCCCTGCGCGCGGTACGCAGCGGCCGTTGCAGCCGTCCCGGTTCACGCTATCGGTTCACAAACGGGCCGCCACCGCAGTCCTGTCGCGGATGCTGTACAGCGCGAGGTGTTAGTCGTTGGCGGCCTCGACGCCGGGGGGTCGATGTGCGCTGACGCCTGGGTGATGCAGGTGATGAGCGGCACCGATGCGGAGCTTGCGGAGGTGCCTGCCGACAGCGCAAGCACGGCGGTGCCGCTGGTGAGGGTTCGCTGGGTTCGGCTCGAGGCGCGGTGCGCGGCGGATTCTCCGTTTCAGCGCCATCACGCCGCCGCCGTTGTTTCAAGTCGGCGTGTGGTTTACCTTGTTGGCGGCTGTGGAAGCGATGACGCTGCGGTGCCGTGTGTGTGCACGCTGGAGTTGCCGCCTTTGACCGCTGCGTCGGTAAAATCGGCTGAGACGATCGGTTGAGAGACTCAGAGAGCGTGGCGCGTATGCGTACACCCCTCCAACCGCCAAGAGGGGGGGAAGGGGTGGGGTGGTGTTACCCTTGACCGCTATATCCATGTTGAACCAAGACCTGCAATGTGTGTTTCCCGCTTCCGTCTTCCCGATGACCACCCCTCCCTCTCTTTACAGACACGTGCACCTCTAATACTCCTACACACACACACACACATACACTTGGTCCGTATGTGCGTGGGCCTTTGGGCATATGTCTATTCGGCGCTCGCCCCCCTCCCCCCCCCCCCCACTTTCGCACCGCGTCACCTTTTTTCTTAGTAAAAATGTTATCTTTTGCCTCCTCTTTTTTTTATGTTGATGTGTGATTTTGACTGTTTACTTTTTTATGTTGAGGTGTACTACGCCCCGCCCTTTTTTTTTAGTACCGCCTTTGCGCGAATAAAAGTAAACAGTCAAAATCACACATCAACATAAAAAAAAGAGGAGGCAAAAGAAGACATTTAAAAAAAATGTACACAAGAGACACAGGCGAAATCGCCTTCCCCCCCCAAAAAAAAAAAAGAAAGCAAAAAGAAAAAAGACAGAACCGCCCCTCCCCTCCCCCAATCCAACGTGGATTTTTGGTAGGGTGAAGAGCACGTCTGTGCGACTCCTCACGTTTTCTTCACAATAGCAGAACGCAAAACACCTGTGCGACAGAGGACACATACCGATGGTAGGGTGGAGGGAGAAGGAGTTGGTGGTGGAGGGGCAGAGAAATAAAAAGAAGAGGGCAGTAAAGGTGATGTCAAAGGAGGGAGGTGCGAGGCTGGTTGAGCTGAGAAAAACTTGTTGAGAAAAGCACGACGCGAGTGATGGCTTTCATCTCCACTTCCCTCCCTCACAATGCAGTTGTAGTTGATGCTTTGGGTGTCTTCCACGTATAGTTCTCATGGCCCTCCCCCCTCACACACACACACACACACACCTAAACACGCGAATCTCTGTTTTTTTTTTTGTGGTCGAGAGTGACTTCATCTTCCCCTCAAAGTGGAACAAATGGACACCACAGTCAGTGTTTCGTTGACTCCCACTGTCGCCAGCGGTGCACTGTGTAGCAGTTCTCCCATCGCCGCTGCTTTCACTGTGGTCAACACGGAGGCGGAAGCGCTCGCCCTCGCTGGGGTCCTGCACGGCAAGCGGACCGTGGAGAGTTCATCTTCGTGGGTGCCTGAGTTGTACGAACACGAGATGTCGTCACCACCAGCATTCACGAAAATGGAGAATGAGGGGACTGGGCAGGCGACGGCGGACACGCGGCCGCTGAACATCACCGCCAACGAATCATCCCTGACCTCCTCCGGACAGCTGGGGGCGCCGTTCTCTGTCGGGGCACTGCAGAACCAGCAGCACCGTATGCCACTACTGAGGTCATCTCCATCGGTGGAGCTGCCCGGCACCATCGGCAGCGCTGTTAACTCTAGCGTGCCAGTGCTAATGGATGCCTCAGGAGTATCGGCAGCTGTTACATCAGCGGCAGCGTCCAACGTTGCACCGTCTTACCGGCTGAGCAAGAAGGTCTCCTGGAAATGCAAACTGTGCGGCTATTACGTGCTGGCGATGGACCAAGAGGGAACTCCGCTGCCCTTCACAACCTCCGCGTTCGGGAATGTTATCCCGTTGACATGTCCACGTTGCGCGGTGAGCCACACGTCGTGGCAATCGTCGTCCCCGTTTAACAAGGAAGGTGATCATAAGAACCTGCCAACTACTCTTTCAAATCGCTACTTCATGTTGACTGCTGGCGAGCAGCCGATGCGCCTGAAAGACAAGGAGGCCACCGGTCCCACTGGTCACCTCAACGCCTCAGCTGAGGCAGCGCCGTCGCTCGTGGTTGGTAATCGTTTAGACCAAGTCGCAGTTCCTGTGTCTCTCCTTGCGACTAAGCAGCGCGGTGCCTTGCGCACACCCGCCGTGCCCTCGGTGCAGCGTCGCGCCTTTTACTGCGGCCGCTGCGGTCGTCGCCTGCTCCGCGTGGACGCCAATGGCGAATTGGTAGACATGGATCGTGACCAGGAGGGCGAAGTGCTTCCCATCACGTGCCCTGGGTGCAAGGAGAACCACAACGACTGGGTCGTGAAGCCGTACGCAGTGCATCGATGAGGGTGTGTACATTCAGCAAAGTATTTCGTGTACGTGACAGTTTCTTGCTCCATTTTTTTCCTTGTTGTATATATGTATATACATATATATATACCGACCCCACTGCTGATGTTTCGCAGGTACATATATTCTTACAGCTGTGAAGACACCGGGGAGGGGAGGCGAAGACTGTAACCGAGTGGAGATACTCTCCCCCCCCCCCCCCCGTGCGCGCACACATACACCAAGAGACCGTCGCATGGCTCCCCTTTTCCCGCTGCGCATACTTGTTTCCTCATCACTTAGCTGTGTTTTCTATTTTGGTGTAATGTATGTATGTATAGTCGCCTTCGCCTACCCTTTTTTACTCCTACAGGAGAAGGGCCACTCCAAATAACGAAATACGCATGTCAGACGGCGGCGCGGTGAGGTGAAGTGAGTGTAAGTGGCAGACAAATGCGTGGGGGCGGAGTAGCTCTAACAAGCACGGTTGCCGCCGAATTCTGTGCTTGTCTCTTTTTTATGCCTCCAACAACTCGACCGTTCGCCTTCAAGGCCTCTCCCTCCTCCCTGTCAAAACATGGTGTGCTGCACGCTAGAAGAGAGAAACGGCGAGTGAAGACCAACATATCAGCGCGCGTTTCTTTGTTTGGCATTCATGGCTACTATGTGAGGAGTTCCACAAGGTCCGGATCTCCTCCGTCTCCGCCTCCCCGCCATCCCTCTCCGCCTCCTCCCCTCCCCCCCTCTCCCCCCTGTCGATGCCGATTCACTTCTGGTGGTGACAAGCTCCAGTGCCTTTGATGTCGAGAGGTCAGATCACTGTACGGCTACGAGTGTTATGAGTGTGGAGGATCCTGGGTAGCGCTGTGTCGCAGTGACACGATCGTATCGCGCTCAGTCCCGACCGCCTGCTTTGGGAGGGAAAGGGGATGGGGAGGGGGGAGGGCGCTAAGCCGCACCGAGGGATACAGCAGGAGGTGACTGTCATGGATGGGGTGTGGCTGTGAGAGGACGACCTGCGAAGGCTGGGTGGGGGAGAGAGGGGGGGGGTAGGTTCTGGGCGAGAGGCCGTGCCCAGAGGGCTGAGTCTGCCATCGCTGCGACCCACGCGTACTGCTGCACCTGCGCACCCCGTGGATGGTCCTGGGAGATGGACCCGGAATCGTAGGTGGGTTGGACGCGCACGCTGCTGCTGCTGTTGATGAGGTGGAGGCGATAAAGGGGGGAATGGACGCCCGCCGAGCAATGTGCACGGAAATGAAAACTAAACAGACGAACACAACCCCCTCCCTCCCCTCCCCCCCCTCCACTCCCTCCCTTCCCCGTCTCTTCCTCCGTTTTCAACCTTCACTGCGCCCTCCTCCCCATCTCATCCTTTGCCTCTGTGCGATTTAGCGTTTGTGCGTGTTCTCGTTTTCGAGCGTACTTTGTTGTTATCGGCGCCGCTTCTATCGTACATCGAAAAGGTGCCGCCCCTCCCCCTCCTCGCCCCTCCCCCTCCCCTCCCCTTCCCTCCCTCCCCCTTTCCCCCGTACTCTCCTGCACCCCCCCCCCCCCGATTCTTTCTCTTGTTAGCTAATGCCAGTGTACATAACTAACGGAGTCCTCTTTCTCTTTTCCTTTCTCTATCATTCTGATTTCTTCTGCTTTTCTGTCTCATAAAGCTGCTCATCTCTTTCCCGTGTGCTCTTTGTGGTGTGTGCGGCTGCGACGGTGTCTCATTTGCTGATTTTTTCCTGCAACAGGCACTTCGCCCGTGCTGCCAGACTCTTTGGGTTCCTCCTACCCCCCCCTTCTCTCCCCCCCCCCCCATTTGTCATCGAAGTAGTGTCTCTGTGTTAGGGCGCTCTCAGGGAAATGGCCGACGTCAAGACGGAGCTGGCGACGGGGCTTAATCCCTCCCAGTCGATCTCTGCGTGGTCACAGGTCAATGAAAAAATCTGGACACTGCAGCACCTCATGAAGACATCTCTCGTAGCTCTTCTCCCTGGTGCGGCGCAGGGTGCTACCACTATAGTGCTCGGTCACCCACTTGACACCACGAAGGTTCGCATGCAGGCATTCGGACCACACACGTCTCGATCCACCGTAGGCACAATGTGGCGGATGGCCACGTCAGAAGGTCCACGCAGTCTTTATCGTGGTGTAACTCCTCCACTGCTGATGGAAGGCGTCAAACGCAGCCTGCAGTTTGCCTTGTGGGACTGGATGCGTGCCTTCGCCACAAATGAGTCGGTGAGTCGAAACGCTTCAGGCAGCGCGTTCAGCGGTGCCACTGGTGACGCATGGAGTGATGTACACCACTTTGTGCATCGGGGCTTGGTTGAGATAAGCAGCAGCTCCTTCATCAGTGGTGCCATAGTGGGCGGTTTCGGGACGCTGATAGGATGCCCCATGCACGTGCTCAAGATACAGACGCAGTATCAAACCGCGATGGACACGCGAAACGCATGGACATGTATGCGAAGCATCTACGACCGGGAGGGATTCTTGGGCTTTTACCGTGGCTTCCGGTACAACCTAGTGAAGGATTTCTGCTTCTCCGGCACTTACCTTGGCCTCTACGCCACTCTGCGCGATCGTCCCTTCTTCAAGTTGCCGTCCGCGACGACCGCTTCGGAGACGACGTCAACGACGACTAGCCCTTTTCAAAACGCACGAGCGACTGCCTTCCTCTCCGGGGCCATCGCCTCAATGGTCACGTGGGCGCTCCTTTTTCCATTGGACACAATAAAGACATTGGTGCAGGCGCAACAGGCACACGCGATCCGACCAATGCTGCGTCAACCCTTTCTGTTCTACAGGGGTTTGACCGCCTCGCTGGTGAAGGCAGGCCCTGTCTCGGGTGCGGCGATGGCCGTGTACGAGCAGACGCGGGCCTTGGTTAACAGGTGAACCAGTGTCATGGAAGCCGCATGGTGACGATGACAGTGAGGGGGGAGGAGGAGAGGAGCTGTGTGACTGATCTGTGGGATCCTCTTGTGTGGTATGTCTCTGAGCAAAACATGCCTCAGCGATCGCAATTGATTGGTGCAGCTAAACTCTATTCTTCTCCCTTCCGTGCTCCTATGCGCACCCCTTCGCGCACATTGTGTGTCTTCCTATGTTCGCCCCCACCCACCCACCAACCGTACCAAAGAAACACACACACACACACGCACGCCCAGTACCGCCGCTATCCTAACAAAGCGCTCGTGTTCGTGCATTCGGGCGCGATCCCGACGGCTAGTTGGAGTGTGAGCACGAAGCACTGTCGTCTCTCTCTTTCCTCTCAACTCCCCCCCCCCCCAGACTCACACACACACACGGCGCACATGACCATAACCCACAAAACGAACTGCGGAGAGCGCACCAACGGGCCGTTGCACTGCTCTTGTGGCACCGGACAGCCAATCACTTCTCGCAGATTGTTTTTTTTTTTGGTGGGGGGATGGGGGGGGTGCACCAAAGCGGTGCCCCTCCCCCTCTCTCAATCCGAGCGAAGCGGAACGAGGCTAGTCAGCAAACGAAAGTGACTGTCTTGGAGGGAGGAGGGGAGAGAGGAGGGCATGGGACTGGACATGAAACACACAATGCCGCACGCCCGTACGTCTACACAATGAAGTGGTAGGAGAGGTTAGAGAAGAAGAGGCGAGAGAAAACTGACTACGAGAAGCGCATATATCCAGTCCAGTAGAACAGCTTCTACGGGATACACAGCCCAAGATAAATCGCAAGGGGTCGAGACACGAAGGGGGTGGGGAATAGAAAGACGCGTGTGTGTGTGGGGGGGGGGGGCGTGCGGGCGATGTAAATTTGACTTTCCCATGGATGGACTCCCATCTTCTTTGCCCCCCCCCCCCTCACCAACGACTCCTAAGTGGCCCCCATTTGATGTCATCTCTCCGCCACCGCCTGTTTGCTTGGGTGTTACTACACCCTCCACGTCCCCCTTTTCTCGCTCACTCAACTCTGCCTTCACACCCACCTCTTCGAGACACATGCATGCATACGTGCACCACCACCACCCTCCCTCCCTTCCATTCCTGCAACTGCGTATTGTCTTGGATATACATAGCTGTGAGCAACCTCCTTCCACTTCGCCCTCCAACTCCCTCCACCCGCTTAAGAAGTACAGGACAGCCTCCTCCTCGTCTGTCTGTGTGCATCTAGTTTGGGCGTGTGTTAGGGCGCATCACCTCTTTCCCCGCGCGGGCGCCCCACCGAGGGCCCGGCCCTTTGCCTCTCCTTGCGGTTGGCTCATTGAAGTTTAAGGGGTATCCAACAACCCCCACCCCCCGCCTCTCCCCTCTCCTGTTCGTCATGTCGGTGAGCGCACAAAAGCCCGATAGGCCTGGGACGCAGAAGTTGTACAACGAGGAGGACGTCGCAGCTCTTGTTCGCTCACTCGACCGGGCGGAGGACCACCACATCTTTGCCGTGGATGTCCTGGAGACGTATCCATACCTGGCGGAGTCATACACGAAGGTATGCCCACAACGCTGCGACCTCGCAACCGCCGCACAGAAGGCACTGGAGGGACTTTATAGTTGCGATGTCCGACTGGAGGGTCTCAAGGCAGACATCGCTCTGATGGCGTCTAACTGCATCGCATACAACGGCCCCACAAGCGCATACGCGGAAATAGCAACGAAATTTGAGCGCCATGCACTCGATCAGATCGATACCTTTGTCATGGAACACAACGGCGGGCGCCGCGTGTCGCGGCTTCGCCTGCAGAGTGCGATGGCATCCCACGAGCACGCGAAGTCCGGTGACACTGCCTCGAAGAAAGGAAGTGTCGGCACCGCCGTGGCGTCCAAGAAACCAGCGGCAGCGGTCCCCAGTACGCGAGAAGTGGTTCAGCTGGTGGACTCCCTGAATCGCCGAGAGGACGGCGGTGCCTTCTCGGTGGATGTGGCAGAGGCGTACCCTGATCTTCGCGAAACCTATTCCAAAATGTGCCCGAATCCTATGAACCTCATTCTAATGCACCAGCGGGCGAAGGAAGGGTACTACACAGATGCCTCGGCCACCGTCTATGGCGACTCAGTGGCTACGTCGCTCCCGAGGCTGCGCGAGGACATTGAGCTGCTCGTGCGCAATTGCATCACCTTCAATATGAAGGTAAAGTCATGGGTGACCCTGGCGCGCTCTTTTCAGGCATTCGCGCACCGCCGCTTGGACGACTTTGTTCTGCGCCACGCCCCCTCTCTTCGTGGCACAGCGATGGGCGCGGAGGTCTACGAGGGTAAAGACAACGCACCTGCCCCCGTCCCCTCAGCTGTGGCGAGCAGCGTTGATGGCAGTGATGATGTGAAGTGTGTCGAACCGGCGCACACAACGACGGTGGATGACAAAGCTCCCGCAGTCAGTGAAGCGGTCAGCGGCAGCGTGGTGGCTGGTGGGGGACGCAAACGTGTGCGCGCGGATGAGCACTCCGCAGCTTCAGCGGAACGTCTTCGCGCCCCCGCCTCTGCGCCTCCGGTGCAGGTAGTAGCGGAGACAACCCCACAAGTCTGCCCCACACCCCTCCAGCCCAGCTTGGCGATCCCACCGCTGCTGCGTCGTAGGCTGACCATGGACCACGTTCGCCACGCACGGCTTCCACTCCGACGAGTCGGAGCATCCGTCTCTCGCGATGAGCTGTACCCGCCTACAGCTTCACCCAGTGACGGAAAGGCCTCCCCTGATCATCCCTCCGTCGCTGTGGGGGGGAACACCGATGCGAAAACACCAGCGACAGCGATGGTGAAGATCGACGCCTCTTGTAGCGCAGGTCACGTGTTGCGGCTGCTGCACGAATCTATCGTCAATTTTTTTGACGCGCAGCGAAGCGGCACTGACTTTGTCGATGCATTCGCCTACTCTGCGCGAGAGGAGGAGTTGTACCTCTCCGTGCTCGCAGTGATAACAGAAAAGTACCACAGCACTGCGACACACCTCTTACTCTACGAAACAGAGTCTGCCGAACTCCAAGAGTGGGCCGCGCTGCGTGCCCTGGACTCCTACCGGAATGGCAATCGCACGACCGCTTCGGCTGCCGGTACCGGCGACACCATCGCAGATGAGCTCCATTATCTCTACCTTGTGCGCTTTCTTGCGCATTGGCCGCAGCTCGCCTCGCTTTGCTGCACCACGACAACCCCTTCATCGGTTCCGGACGGCGCTGCAGGTCGCCGGGGCGCGTCAGGGGGTGCGGCTGGCTCACTTCGGATTTCGCGCGAACAGCTCAAAATAGTGGCGCAAGTGACGCATATCACGCAAGAGTTCCTTCAATTTGTCGAGGCGATTGAGGAGCGGCAACGCCAGTAACGTAATGCGGCAGTACGGCCGCAGCGACGGCGGCGGGGGTGATAGAAGTGAGCGAGGAGCCGAAGGCTGCTGCGAGGTTAGCCAAACTGAAAGGAGCACGGAAAGAGTCCGCCACACCTGTGGCAGCGCGCGGCCGCTAGCGTGATTCTGAGGCTGGTGGGGAGGCACACAACTGGTTCCCCAGCTTTTCGTCCAAGGTGATTAGCCACACCTCCCCTTCTCTCTCTCCCCCCCTCCCCTCCTCTGAAGGAAAAAAAGAAAGCAAATGCGCTATTCCAGTCACAGCGTGCTCGCCTAGAAACTATCCTGTGCTCGCGAATGGCCACCGGTGCTGTCGTGTGCGTGTTGAAGTACCCCCCCCCCCCTTCCCCTTCTGACAGAAAAGAGGCGTATATCACTCATTATCTGTTTCCATGGGAGTATGATACCTCGGCTGCAACGCGCGCTGCACTACCCCCTCCCTCCCTCCCCCCCCCCTCCGCTGCCGCAGTAACTTTATATGAACGCACACCAACACGCATTGTCCTCGCTCTTTTCCTTTTTGGTCCCCCCTCCCTCCTTCCCCCCCCCCCCCGCACACACACACACACACACACCGGGCTACCCATGCAGTCCATCAACACTGGGTCGGAAAGGCGTGATTTACACCAACGGTGTGGGAAATTGCACGGCATCGCAGAGGGGTGTGTGTAGCACATCACCGACTTAGTCCTTCCTCATCGCCTCTTCCTTTCCCTTCCTCTGCATTCATTCACCGCATCGCCGTGTTTTTTATCTGTTTGGGAGGGGGGCGCGCGGTGAAGCCGCCACACGATGTTGCCGAGCAGTGGTGTGCGCCACGCCGAGTCGGTTGCCACCGTCGACGATGACCACGCTCCAGTGGTGTCTGACGGGAGTGGAACAGGCTATGTCGTGCCCGTGCATCCCTACTACGCGTGCCGACGTTGCCGCGTGCGCCTATTTGACGCCGCGGAGGTGCTTCCTCACGACCCGCCGCAGGGAGGAGGGGTGGGGGGGTCGAAGAAGACCTTCAGGTTCCGACGTGGCTGCCCTTCGCAGAGGGACGGCGCACCAGGTGATGCGTCGCCCTGCACAAGCCTCTTTCTAGATCCTGACCAGACACCGTGGGTCGCAGAGGGCATCCGAGAGGCGAACTCAAGCGGTGCCGTGGTGGAGCCGGATACAGTCTACTGTCGCAATCCCCGCTGCCGTGCGAAGCTCGGCACGCAGTCGTGGACGGGCTCGCAGTGTTCCTGCGGGGCGTGGATCACCCCGGCCTTCCGTATCCACGCCCGAGCCGTGGACAAGGTGTTGGCTCCAGTGACACGCCGACCAACGGGGCACTTTTCACAGGGGGCGCAGAGCGATGACGCATCCTCCTACGACTGTGTGCGTGCTCTCGCCGAATAGCGACCCAGGAGCACATTAACCGCCCCCCTACCACCCTCCGTCTCTTTCTCTTAGGTGGGACTCCACGAGTCCTCCACAACTGACCGTCACACCTTCGCTGTACTTTCACAGCCCTTCACTCTTATCCCCCACGCGCACACACAACCCTCAGAAGGTGTTTTTCGTGTGTCAATCACCTCATCTACATTTACCGAGCCGAGACCCGTATGCCCCACGCTCCTTTGGGCTCAATGTCACAGGCCTTCGGCGACAGCCCCCCCCCCCCCTCCTCCACCTCCTCCCCAAGTTGTTACTCCTGCTAGCCCCCCTCCACCTCCTCTCCAATTTGTTACTCCTGCTAGCCCCCCTCCACCTCCTCCCCCAAATTTTTACTCCTGCTAGCTCCCCTCCTTCCTCCCCCCCCCCCCACCTGCCTGACGGACACAAAGGTGGACCTCAGTCGATTCTACATAGCCGTAGCATCGCTTATCGAAATTCAAAAAAATAAACAAGAAACATGCATCGAGGGTATGTGAGCCAGAGCAGCAGCTCCAGCCACTGGCCGCAGTGGGTACCTCCAACTGAGAGTGAGTACTGCCCCCCAGACACGGACGAGAGCTCACGGGAGGCTTGGAGAGCTGCAATGTTGCAGTACGTGACGCAATGGATGACTAAATTGCCACATGGCCACAGCTGCAGTGCAAAAACAGCGCGAGATGTGCCAGGAAACACTACAACTGAGATCCCGATTGGCTCCACAGAAGATGATCACACATCGTCGTCAGTGCAGCGGGTTGCCGTGCTGAACGCTATGCTGGTGAGTGTACCCGCCGCAGCATCGCTTGACCGCGAAGAGGCTACCGAGGACGACTCATCGTTGAGGTCCGCCGAGGTGGAAGAACTCATCCCTATTATAAATCCCCACACACACACTTCAGAGTTAGCCGACGTGGCTGTGCAACTGCTGCGCCACAGCAAGTGGATCGCTTCAGGGTTGTCGCACGCCGCTGACCCTGCGCCGCGGTTGCCGTCTGCGTCTTTCCTCTCTGATGTCTGCCGACACGCGCTACTTCCCGCGTGTAGCGCGGACTGGGTGATTCAGATCAACCGCGCGCACAAAGCGAGGTCGACGACCGACAGCGCCTCTGCAATAAAGCCAGGGGCACTCAAGCCAACGGCACCGCTTCCTTGGACGCTGCCGTTAACCGGCCCTTGGGAGATACCCTCGAACGGGCAAGCCCAACCACCAGCTGGCGGCTACCGTGGAGTGCTTGTCTTGCTGTTGTTCCACCCACTGCGTGTTGTGCGTGTTTGGGCGCGCGATGTGCTGCTTCGCTTGATGACGAGCACCGCGCCTCGGCAGGACACACGTGCGCCAGGTGTGTTGAGCCGCGACAATGTCGAGAGTGCTGTTACGACCCTCCTGTTGTTTGCGTCGCAGCTACTGTGTACGCTGAAGCACATGTCCGTGTTGCCGGCACAGATTTCATTTCTCGGCTACCACGCTGCTCCTTCGTCGGCGATAGTGGACGCCGTCGAGAACGTGATGCAGGATCGCGTCCACACCGTCGCCGAGGGTATCCACCACTTACTCACGGTTCTGACAGCATTGGACACACACTTCGAGAGGGCACTGGAGGTTCTGGAGAAGACGCCAAGCGTAGTTGCACAGCATTCCTCTGTCACACCGCTGCTTCCCTTGCTGGTCAAGTGCCGCTCAACAATCCTGCTGCTCGGAGGCAGTCTCGTGCTCAACGGACTACAGGGACTCCATGGGGGTATTCATCGAGACCTTCTCAAAGCGTTGCACGACCAGAAGCATCTACCCCAGCAGAAGACCTCCGCTGGAGTGGATCCGTGCCGCGCGTCAGAGGTGGCCATGAAGCAGCTCCTGGACCCGCTGAACACACCCCTTTCCAGTAATGTGCCTATGCCACGGTCGACTGCGGTGATGGCCGTTTCTATACGTAAGGCACTCGCGAAGGCGTTGGTGCACTGCTTTCTCGACAACGCCAGCGGTCTGGCGAAAAGCCGAGAGGAAGAGGCGTGCCGCAGAGCACGGCTCGAGTGGTTCTGGACTTTCTCCGCTGCACTTGATCCACCGACCGCGCGGACGGTAACACCGCTGCGGGCTGGCCGCCTTCGCGCGTCCGCGTTGTCACGTTTTGACGCTACTGACGCGGTAGCGCCTGTCCATCAGGACAGTGCCGCAGTAGAAGCGACTGGGCGCGATGGTGTTGGCACAGGAGATGCGTTAGTGTTGGTGCCGGGAAGATGCGCCGGTTGGCTGCTGCGGCCGCTCTTGAAGAACGCGGAGCAACGGCTTCAGTGGGCAAAGGCAATGATGGCTGCGAAAGCAAAGCCGAATGCCGGCACCACGGCAACCTCGACAGACTGCGCGGCTAGTCTAATCGCTGTGCTCGATAAGGCTGTGTATTGTGCCTATATGCTGCTCGACAGTCTCGCCACAGCGTTGCCGAGCCTCATGCGCACCACTTACCTACACGACACACTGGTGGCCCACGAGCAGCAGCTTCTAACACTGGCGATTGGTGGCATCTTGCACACCCGCAGTGTACACGCGTTGCGCCTGCATCGCATTCTTCTTTCTGCTGATGTGCATGCGTTTGTGGCCGGCGCTGCGGCTCAGGAGGCGGGTGAGGCTGCCCCGGCTAATACAACCGGCGCTGGCTTTGTCGGCGTCCCGAGCGCATGTCTTCAACGTGTGTGGCTCACGTTACCGAGACTCATTGTCCAGGTTTGCAAATGCTGTGCTGCCTGTCCGGAGGTCGACACCGCTCTGGCCAAAAACAGCACCACCAGCGGACCCCTTCCCTCCTCTGAAGTTCTCGTGCATCTTTGCGCTTCACTGGCGGTCCTCACCGAGGAGGATGCGACCTTGTGCTCGCAGTGGCTCCTTATGTCACCTGGAAAGGTCATGTCGCGTGCACCGCCACCCTTCCATTGGGTTGTACAGCACTGCCTGCATACCCTGTCGGACACGCTTCACGAGCAGCAAGAACTGCTGAAGCAGGTGTGGTTAGGGCTACCCTCCATGGCCACACAGGCGGCGTACAGTGCGGCCGCTGCACAGGCAGCGTCTCGGTTGTTAACACAGGAAAAGCCGCTGTTACGCCTTCTCTTGTCCCTACGCATCGCTGCTGTCGAGGACCCAGAAGCTGGAAAGCTCAGCGAGGGACTTGAGCGCGTGTTTTGTGTGGGCATCAGAGACTCCGTCATTCGCACGTTGTCGAGCGAGGCGGCTGTTTGGGTGTGGCGGTGCGTCGTGGTTACGCAGCGGGAGCTGCGCCTTCCTCCACCGCATATCTCTACGGTGCCCTTCTCGCCAGCGATCGAAACCGCGGAGGCTTGCACGGTGTGGGATGTGGACGACGCAGTTTTGACTAACACAGCTCGCACACAAGGGCGCCGATGGCTGGTTCTTCTGTCCCAGTGCAACTGGGAAGACATGAACGCGTGGGAGGTGCAGTGTGCGTGGTGGATGGCAGCGCTGTTAGCGGATGTGGTGACACTGAGCCTGGAGCAGCGCCGCACTCTCGCTGAACAAGTGATTCTCGCTCTTCCTACTAGACCCATGCTGGCCCACAGTGAAGCCGCTACGCATGTGTTGGGCAGCACCCATGATGCATCCACCGTAGCGGCGGTAGAGGGCCCATGCCACGTACTCGAAGAGAAGGGTAAGCAGCGTTTGTGTCAAAGGTCGGCGGAGTCAGCGCTGCACCGCTACAATGTTGTCAAGCATCTCTTCATTCGGGTGCTGGGCAAGGCCGAGCTGTATCCGCGTACGAGCTTCGCTATGCTGCTGCTGCGTATTAGCGAAGCGCTGCCGCCGCTACTGGTTGCGCGCGATGTGCGGTTCCAGCAGCAGGTGCAACCGCTGCTGGTGCGGTTGTGTTCGCGTAGCCCTGACGTGCAGCAACACCTTGCGGAGCATGGTGCTATGTGGTTGCGCCGCGGAACCGAGCAGGTGACGCGGACAGTGAACGAGTGCTTGGCCGAACAAGAACGTCGCTTCCGTCAGTTTGAGATGGAGGAGTCTACTCTACTACGAGACGAGGCGGATGCGGCGCAGAGAGCCATTGCGGCGCACCGCCTGCAGCGCTTGAATGAAGTGGAGAGAATAGGAGAATTAGACAGGCAGCAGGCCTCCACACGACACACCGCGGTGTCGGCGATCCCAACTGCCGAAAGTAGCCTCGATGCAAACGACCTTCTTATACACAGCCCCAACTCCACACGTTCTCGTCAGAGCAACCCCAGCTGCGCTGGCGCTGAATCAAGAGTACGTGCTTTGTCGCAGGAGCCCCTCTTCTCAGACCGGCTATCATCCCGCTTTGAGCTTAAAAAGAGGCGATCTTCCACCTCCGGCGGCGACGGCTCCACGGCGTTGGAGGCTATTGATGTCGACACAGACACTGAGTACGCCATGGCGACTGCACTCAAGGTGCAGCCTTCTGACTGCAATCGAGGCCCTCCTCAGACATCCTCACGCACACCATCACCGGCACCTCTTCCTGTCTCGGTGTCGCCTCTCAAGGTCCCCAAGACATTGCCGACGACGGGCGTAGCCACAATAACACCAACCGGACCGACGCTGCTTGACACAAAACTGCAGGAAATCAATGCCCGCAACACGCACCGTTTCTGTCAGTGCGAAAGCTTGGCGCAGTTTAACGCCCGTCTAAAACAGTTGGCCACCCGTACGAACCCCGATTACGTGCGGCCGCCTCTCATCTGCGACATCATTGGTTCCACGTCGGAGTGCATGGCCTGTGATGTGCCCCTGCTGCCGGAGGTTTTCGTGCCTGAATCTGCATCGCTGCCGCTGGATGACGCTGCGCGCGAGTACACAACGCGCTTCGCCCTGCATATCGCGTTGGAGCTGCGCTACAGCATCGCTTGCGGCTACGAAGGATTCCTGTATGGTGCGTGCAAGGGAGGCAGAGTGACCGACGCGGACCCGTCCCGTCCCTGTCGTGCATCGGTCACGACGCCAACGGTGCCGGTAGATGTGAAAGCCCCGACGGATTCCATGAATTGTGTGCTGGACAGCCTGTTGCCGCTGCACCCGGGGATCATGTCTGCGTGTTTGGAGGTGCAGTGCATCGAAGAAATCAAATGGGCTTTCCAGTCACATTGGTTTAGTGTGCGGGCCTGCGCCCCTCCCACCGTCGATGATTACTCGCAGAAGATGCGGCAGAGGGCTCATGGCCAGGCCTCTACTGCGAAGAGCGCAACAGCACCGTGGTCAATCAATACGGAGGCTGTTGGTTCGACAGTGGTTGCTGCTGCTGAACCCGACCCCTACACCACCCTGTCGCAAGGCGACGTCGTCGCAGTGTTGCTGCCCCTACGAGCGCCTCTGGAGAGGTATCTCGAGAGCAACCTCGGGTGTACTCTGGTTGAAGCCTCGGCTGCCGAGCTGACGCGTCACGCTCAGGAGATGATCGACAGACTGCCGAGGAGTTGGCGCACGCTGGGCTGCGCGGTGCAGGTGTACCACATACAGGCGCTACAGAAATGGGAGCGAACGGCAGACCTCTGCGGCTCTACGTCGGTAGTCGAGCGATCATTCAGCAGTCACGAGCCCCCATCGCTGCGCTTCCTTCACGTGTTCCGCATGGCGTACAATACACAGACATCACCGACGTTTTACATCGCAAAACTCGCATCTCTCAGGGGTTGTCTGATGGAGCTGCAGGCGCTGTACAATATTGACTGCACACACTTCGCGGCCACCCTCTATGACCCGCGCAGCACGGCACCTGTCAGTCTGGCCTTCTACGACTGGGCCACCTCGCTCCTCTCCGCCGCCGGCCCGTCCCTGACCACGCGACTGGTCGACCAGCTGCGCAAGCGGCTGCTTCTGCATGAGAAGCCTAACAGCTGGCAGATCCGCGCCATTGTGGCCATATTGTACGCCGCGTGCCCTGGCTGGGATGAGGGGGTGGCAGAGAAGACCCTGCAGGCGCCTGTGCCGCGCGCACCGGAGCTGCTCTTGATGGAGGGTCCGCCGGGCACCGGGAAGACACAGACGATCGGCCTGCTGATACTGAACCTGCTGCACCACCTCAGCTATGCGCGGCAGCGCGCCCCACGCATTTTGGTATGCGCGCCGTCGAACAGGGCCGTGGACGAGGCGCTACTGCGTGTGGTGCGGCTGCGCGAGCAGCTGGGGAGTACAGAACCCGGTCCCAAGCAACGGCCTGCGCATGCGGTGCTCGCGGGTAGACTGCTGCGCATAGGCCTGCGGGAAAAGGTGGACACGGAGGTGCTGAGGCTGCCGGAGCCCGTATTTCTCGAGGACATTGTCGACGTGGAGATGAACGGTCCCTCGGCTGCTGCATGGGCCCTCCGTCGTGAGGAGGCTAACAACAAAAAGGGCCTGATGTATATCCAAGAAAAAAGGGAGACCGTGAGCAAGAAAGCTTTTTCGAAAGCGCTGGGGTCTGCGGCTGTCGTCTTCTCCACGCTCGGCTCGCTTCACCATGTCACCAACAAAGCGTCGAACCTCATGTTCGACATCGTCATCGTGGACGAGGCGTCACAGGGCACGGAACCGGCCGTGGTGCAGGCGCTCACGCTTGCCGAGGGCAAGTGTGTGCTCGTTGGCGACTCTCGACAGCTGCAGCCCACTGTGCTTTCTCGGGAGGCAAGCCGCTGCGGGCTGCGGCGCAGTCTGCTGGTGCGCCTGCTCGCCTGCGGCAACCACTCCTTCCTGCTGCGCACGCAGTACCGCATGCACCCCGACATTGTCGCCTTCCCCAACAAGATCTTTTACGGCTCTAACTTGGTCACTGATGCACGTGTACTTGCACGGTTCGGTGTGCCTGACGGCCACGCCGCCGCGGCGACAACCATCGCGCAGAAGCTCGGTCGGTGCCCACGCTTCGTCTTTGTGGACGTGAGTGACTCGAAGATGGAGCGGCAGCCTAGCGGGTCGCTGTTCAATTGCCGCGAGGCTGCCGTTCTGGTGAACTGCATGCGACAGCTGCGCGCACATCTCAAGATGACTGAGGAGGAGATGGCAGCACACCTGGGCATCATCACCTTCTACACTGCGCAGAGGTACGAGATTTTGTCGATGCTGACGTTACACGAGATCAAGAGTGGTGTGCAGGTGGCGACGGTAGACAGTTTTCAGGGGAAGGAGAAGTCCATTATCCTGCTGAGCTGCGTGCGGACGCCGAGCCCAGCGCAGCTGCAGCGGCTAACACAGCGCGTGCAGCTGATGGAGGCCGACCACAACAGCGATGGCGGCGGCAGTACCGCGGGGGAGGGGCCCGGTGCAGATGACGGCCTTGGCCGCTACGAGATCGGGTTTCTGGCAGACTGGCGCCGCCTGAACGTGGCGCTGACGCGTGCGCAGGACCTGTGCGTATGCTTCGCGAGCAAAGATGTTCTTCGCGCTGTGGGCATGTCTTCGATGCCATCTGCGCAGCCGCCATGTGCGGATAGTAGGGTGGACAGCTTGTCGAAGGTGGTGAATGGCCAGCTGTTGGCGGACGACGCGGATCCACTGGTGCTGTATCGTATGCTGGTGCACGCTGAAACACACGACCCTACTGTGAGGCGTCAGGAGACTCAGCCAGTGCAGCTCAACACGTCAACAACCCCGACGGTGTCAGTAGATGATCGGCGCGCGACACGCCCGCGTGCGGCGTGCATAACACACCACCCTAGGATGAACCTCCCGAGAGAGCTCATGGCGCGAGCGAAGGCAGCAGAGGCGCAGGACGCCCACCTCGGCACGCCGTGACAGCACACACCTACACACCTACACACACACGCACACGCTTGGTGATTCGCACCCCCTCTCTCGCACTGCTAAAGATGCCGATGAGTCGTCGGCATGTGGAGAAGAGAGCAGGGCACTCGTGAAGTGCTCGCAGCTTGCGAGGGCGCGTGATGGTGGTGGTGGCCCCCCCCCCTCCCCCCTCCTCTCTCTTTCTCCCTCTTTTATTTACTACAGAACTGCGAAATTGAATAAAAGCAGCAACATCAGCGGGTGCCCCGCACAAATAACGAACGTGCACGCAAATGGCCTGCGCACTACACCCACCTGCAGTGTGAAGTATGTTCGCATGTTGGCATTCCGTGATCATGATGAGGTACGTCTCTCGAAACGGAAGATGTACGCTGGTCGTGCGTGTGGTAGTGATAGAGGAACCGACAGGGGGAAGGGGAGGAGGCGCGGGGCGGGTTCTTCTGTCTAGGAGGCGGATGTGGCCTGACTGGGCGTTGCTGGTCCCCGTGTTTCTGCGTGTGCCTGGAGCTCAGCATTGTGCATTTGACTGTGCAACGGCGTTCTTCCTTTATGTTCATCCCCCCCCCCGCCACAAATTACTGCATTGCCTGGCCTCACGATGCATGTGTAGCAGTTGTACGCCCGCGCACGCTGTCGTTTTCTCACAGCGTTGCGCGACCTTTGCGTCGTCTTCACTTGCTTTCTCGTCTTTCTCGCGTTGTCTTGCCGGGGGGGGGGGTGTTGCCGTCAAGAAACGGCAGCTGTCTAGCGTACCTGCACGCGCCATATGCTCGCGTGTGTTTCCCACTATTCTCCTCAGTGCATCCCGTTGAGCCACGCCGTCCCTCATGGCCGCCGAGCCACACCCCGCGATCAACCCTTCAATGGGTTCACCTCTGCCGTCCGAGCCACCGTGTGTGCAAGACGTTTTCTCGCAGCTGCCTCCCTTCTCCGTCGCGGTGCCTAAGCCAGGTGTCGGAGGCGCATTAAACCGCCCTGCTGTGCAGTGCGCTGAGAAAGAGATCCTTCCCGTCCCGCCGGCTGTTGTCGGCTCGCATCGCGTGCAGGTGTCGATCCGTGGCCGGCGGTACGAGATGTCGATGGAGGTCGCCCTCGCATCTTGTCTTTCCTTTTTCGTGTTCTTTCACTGGCCGTTCAGTGTGGGGAACGACGACAGAGATTCAGCAATGTGCAAGGGTGATGCCACCCATGCAAAGCGGCCGCTGCAAACTGTGGGGGACGCCATTACGGCTGCCGCCGCGCCGCACGACTTGGCGGAGGAACCCCACCTGCTGAACCACTACACCCGTGTTGTCGAGCCTGTCCTTCACACCTTCCTCGATCACTGGGTCACATCGCTGCATGCCGCTGCAGCGACACAAGCCGAGGGCGAGTGCACCTCGGCTGCAACGCGCGCTGCACTACCCCCTCCCTCCCTCCCCCCCCTCCGCTGCCGCAGTAACTTTATATGAACGCACACCAACACGCATTGTCCTCGCTCTTTTCCTTTTTGGTCCCCCCTCCCCCCTTCCCCCCCCCCCCCGCACACACACACACACACACACACACACCTTGCTCACGCTTGTATGTACGTGCGCGTCATGCACGCTTGAGCACACCGGGCTACCCATGCAGTCCAACAACACTGGGCCGGAAAGGCGTGATTTACACCAACGGTGTGGGAAATTGCACGGCATCGCAGAGGGGGGTGCGTAGCACATCACCGACTTAGTCCTTCCTCATCGCTTCTTCCTTTCCCTTCCTCTGCATTCATTCACCGCATCGCCGTGTTTTTTATCTGTTTGGGAGGGGGGCGCGCGGTGAAGCCGCCACACGATGTTGCCGAGCAGTGGTGTGCGCCACGCCGAGTCGGTTGCCACCGTCGACGATGACCACGCTCCAGTGGTGTCTGACGGGAGTGGAACAGGCTATGTCGTGCCCGTGCATCCCTACTACGCGTGCCGACGTTGCCGCGTGCGCCTATTTGACGCCGCGGAGGTGCTTCCTCACGACCCGCCGCAGGGAGGAGGGGTGGGGGGGTCGAAGAAGACCTTCAGGTTCCGACGTGGCTGCCCTTCGCAGAGGGACGGCGCACCAGGTGATGCGTCGCCCTGCACAAGCCTCTTTCTAGATCCTGACCAGACACCGTGGGTCGCAGAGGGCATCCGAGAGGCGAACTCAAGCGGTGCCGTGGTGGAGCCGGATACAGTCTACTGTCGCAATCCCCGCTGCCGTGCGAAGCTCGGCACGCAGTCGTGGACGGGCTCGCAGTGTTCCTGCGGGGCGTGGATCACCCCGGCCTTCCGTATCCACGCCCGAGCCGTGGACAAGGTGTTGGCTCCAGAGACACGCCGGCCAACGGGGCACTTTTCACAGGGGGCGCAGAGCGATGACGCATCCTCCTACGACTGTGTGCGTGCTCTCGCCGAATAGCGACCCAGGAGCACATTAACCGCCCCCCTACCACCCTCCGTCTCTTTCTCTTAGGTGGGACTCCACGAGTCCTCCACAACTGACCGTCACACCTTCGCTGTACTTTCACAGCCCTTCACTCTTATCCCCCACGCGCACACCCAACCCTTAGAAGGTGTTTTTCGTGTGTCAATCACCTCATCTACATTTACCGAGCCGAGACCCGTATGCCCCACGCTCCTTTGGGCTCAATGTCACAGGCCTTCGGCGACAGCCCCCCCCCCCCCCCTCCACCTCCTCCCCCAAATTTTTACTCCTGCTAGCCCCCCTCCTTCCTCCCCCCCCCCACCTGCCTGACGGACACAAAGGTGGACCTCAGTCGATTCTACATAGCCGTAGCATCGCTTATGGAAATTAAAATAATAAACAAGAAACATGCATCGAGGGTCTGTGAGCCAGAGCAGCAGCTCCGGCCACTGGCCGCAGTGGGTACCTCCAACTGAGAGTGAGTACTGCCCCCCAGACATGCACGAGAGCTCACGGGAGGCTTGGAGAGCTGCAACGTTGCAGTACGTGACGCAATGGATGACTAAATTGCCACATGGCCACAGCTGCAGTGCAAAAACAGCGCGAGATGTGCCAGGAAACACTACAACTGAGATCCCGATTGGCTCCACAGAAGATGATCACACATCGTCGTCAGTGCAGCGGGTTGCCGTGCTGAACGCCATGCTGGTGAGTGTACCCGCCGCAGTATCGCTTGACCGCGAAGAGGCTACCGAGGACGACTCATCGTTGAGGTCCGCCGAGGTGGAAGAACTCATCCCTATTATAAATCTCCACACACACACTTCAAAGTTAGCCGACGTGGCTGTGCAACTGCTGCGCCACAGCAAGTGGATCGCTTCAGGGTTGTCGCACGCCGCTGACCCTGCGCCGCGGTTGCCGTCTGCGTCTTTCCTCTCTGATGTCTGCCGACACGCGCTACTTCCCGCGTGTAGCGCGGACTGGGTGATTCAGATCAACCGCGCGCACAAAGCGAGGTCGACGACCGACAGCGCCTCTGCAATAAAGCCAGGGGCACTCAAGCCAACGGCACCGCTTCCTTGGACGCTGCCGTTAACCGGCCCTTGGGAGATACCCTCGAACGGGCAAGCCCAACCACCAGCTGGCGGCTACCGTGGAGTGCTTGTCTTGCTGTTGTTCCACCCACTGCGTGTTGTGCGTGTTTGGGCGCGCGATGTGCTGCTTCGCTTGATGACGAGCACCGCGCCTCGGCAGGACACACGTGCGCCAGGTGTGTTGAGCCGCGACAATGTCGAGAGTGCTGTTACGACCCTCCTGTTGTTTGCGTCGCAGCTACTGTGTACGCTGAAGCACATGTCCGTGTTGCCGGCACAGATTTCATTTCTCGGCTACCACGCTGCTCCTTCGTCGGCGATGGTGGACGCCGTCGAGAACGTGATGCAGGATCGCGTCCACACCGTCGCCGAGGGTATCCACCACTTACTCACGGTTCTGACAGCATTGGACACACACTTCGAGAGGGCACTGGAGGTTCTGGAGAAGACGCCAAGCGTAGTTGCACAGCATTCCTCTGTCACACCGCTGCTTCCCTTGCTGGTCAAGTGCCGCTCAACAATCCTGCTGCTCGGAGGCAGTCTCGTGCTCAACGGACTACAGGGACTCCATGGGGGTATTCATCGAGACCTTCTCAAAGCGTTGCACGACCAGAAGCATCTACCCCAGCAGAAGACCTCCGCTGGAGTGGATCCGTGCCGCGCGTCAGAGGTGGCCATGAAGCAGCTCCTGGACCCACTGAACACACTCCTTTCCAGTAATCCGTCTATGCCACGGTCGACTGCGGTGATGGCCATTTCTATACGTAAGGCACTCGCGAAGGCGTTGGTGCACTGCTTTCTCGACAACGCCAGCGGTCTGGCGAAAAGCCGAGAGGAAGAGGCGTGCCGCAGAGCACGGCTCGAGTGGTTCTGGACTTTCTCCGCTGCACTTGATCCACCGACCGCGCGGACGGTAACACCGCTGCGGGCTGGCCGCCTTCGCGCGTCCGCGTTGTCACGTTTTGACGCTACTGACGCGGTAGCGCCTGTCCATCAGGACAGTGCCGCAGTAGAAGCGACTGGGCGCGATGGTGTTGGCACAGGAGATGCGTTAGTGTTGGTGCCGGGAAGATGCGCCGGTTGGCTGCTGCGGCCGCTCTTGAAGAACGCGGAGCAACGGCTTCAGTGGGCAAAGGCAATGATGGCTGCGAAAGCAAAGCCGAATGCCGGCACCACGGCAACCTCGACAGACTGCGCGGCTAGTCTAATCGCTGTGCTCGATAAGGCTGTGTATTGTGCCTATATGCTGCTCGACAGTCTCGCCACAGCGTTGCCGAGCCTCATGCGCACCACTTACCTACACGACACACTGGTGGCCCACGAGCAGCAGCTTCTAACACTGGCGATTGGTGGCATCCTGCACACCCGCAGTGTACACGCGTTGCGCCTGCATCGCATTCTTCTTTCTGCTGATGTGCATGCGTTTGTGGCCGGCGCTGCGGCTCAGGAGGCGGGTGAGGCTGCCCCGGCTAATACAACCGGCGCTGGCTTAGTCGGCGTCCCGAGCGCATGTCTTCAACGTGTGTGGCTCACGTTACCGAGACTCATTGTCCAGGTTTGCAAGTGCTGTGCTGCCTGTCCGGAGGTCGACACCGCTCTAGCCAAAAACAGCACCACCAGCGGACCCCTTCCCTCCTCTGAAGTTCTCGTGCATCTTTGCGCTTCACTGGCGGTCCTCACCGAGGAGGATGCGACCTTGTGCTCGCAGTGGCTCCTTATGTCACCTGGAAAGGTCATGTCGCGTGCACCGCCACCCTTCCATTGGGTTGTACAGCACTGCCTGCATACCCTGTCGGACACGCTTCACGAGCAGCAAGAACTGCTGAGGCAGG
Source organism: Porcisia hertigi (assembly GCF_017918235.1). Lineage (NCBI taxonomy): Eukaryota > Euglenozoa > Kinetoplastea > Trypanosomatida > Trypanosomatidae > Porcisia > Porcisia hertigi. The sequence continues at coordinate 474,507 of NC_090568.1, forward strand.
TGTGGTTAGGGCTACCCTCCATGGCCACACAGGCGTCGTACAGTGCGGCCGCTGCACAGGCAGCGTCTCGGTTGTTAACACAGGAAAAGCCGCTGTTACGCCTTCTCTTGTCCCTACGCATCGCTGCTGTCGAGGACCCAGAAGCTGGAAAGCTCAGCGAGGGACTTGAGCGCGTGTTTTGTGTGGGCATCAGAGACTCCGTCATTCGCACGTTGTCGAGCGAGGCGGCTGTTTGGGTGTGGCGGTGCGTCGTGGTTACGCAGCGGGAGCTGCGCCTTCCTCCACCGCATATCTCTACGGTGCCCTTCTCGCCAGCGATCGAAACCGCGGAGGCTTGCACGGTGTGGGATGTGGACGACGCAGTTTTGACTAACACAGCTCGCACACAAGGGCGCCGATGGCTGGTTCTTCTGTCCCAGTGCAACTGGGAAGACATGAACGCGTGGGAGGTGCAGTGTGCGTGGTGGATGGCAGCGCTGTTAGCGGATGTGGTGACACTGAGCCTGGAGCAGCGCCGCACTCTCGCTGAACAAGTGATTCTCGCTCTTCCTACTAGACCCATGCTGGCCCACAGTGAAGCCGCTACGCATGTGTTGGGCAGCACCCATGAGGCATCCACCGTAGCGGCGGTAGAGGGCCCATGCCACGTACTCGAAGAGAAGGGTGAGCAGCGTTTGTGTCAAAGGTCGGCGGAGTCAGCGCTGCACCGCTACAATGCTGTCAAGCATCTCTTCATTCAGGTGCTGGGCAAGGCGGAGCTGTATCCGCGTACGAGCTTCGCTATGCTGCTGCTGCGTATTAGCGAAGCGCTGCCGCCGCTACTGGTTGCGCGCGATGTGCGGTTCCAGCAGCAGGTGCAACCGCTGCTGGTGCGGTTGTGTTCGCGTAGCCCTGACGTGCAGCAACACCTTGCGGAGCATGGTGCTATGTGGTTGCGCCGCGGAACCGAGCAGGCGACGCGGACAGTGAACGAGTGCTTGGCCGAACAAGAACGTCGCTTCCGTCAGTTTGAGATGGAGGAGTCTACTCTACTACGAGACGAGGCGGATGCGGCGCAGAGAGCCATTGCGGCGCACCGCCTGCAGCGCTTGAATGAAGTGGAGAGAATAGGAGAATTAGACAGGCAGCAGGCCTCCACACGACACACCGCGGTGTCGGCGATCCCAACTGCCGAAAGTAGCCTCGATGCAAACGACCTTCTTATACACAGCCCCAACTCCACACGTTCTCGTCAGAGCAACCCCAGCTGCGCTGGCGCTGAATCAAGAGTACGTGCTTTGTCGCAGGAGCCCCTCTTCTCAGACCGGCTATCATCCCGCTTTGAGCTTAAAAAGAGGCGATCTTCTACCTCCGGCGGCGACGGCTCCACGGCGTTGGAGGCTATTGATGTCGACACAGACACTGAGTACGCCATGGCGACTGCACTCAAGGTGCAGCCTTCTGACTACAATCGAGGCCCTCCTCAGACATCCTCACGCACACCATCAACGGCACTTCTTTCCGTCTCGGTGCCGCCTCTCAAGGTCCCCAAGACATTGCCGACGACGGGCGTAGCCACAATAACACCAACCGGACCGACGCTGCTTGACACAAAACTGCAGGAAATCAATGCCCGCAACACGCACCGTTTCTGTCAGTGCGAAAGCTTGGCGCAGTTTAACGCCCGTCTAAAACAGTTGGCCACCCGTACGAACCCCGATTACGTGCGGCCGCCTCTCATCTGCGACATCATTGGTTCCACGTCGGAGTGCATGGCCTGTGATGTGCCCCTGCTGCCGGAGGTTTTCGTGCCTGAATCTGCATCGCTGCCGCTGGTTGACGCTGCGCGCGAGTACACAACGCGCTTCGCCCTGCATATCGCGTTGGAGCTGCGCTACAGCATCGCTTGCGGCTACGAAGGATTCCTGGATGGTGCGTGCAAGGGAGGCAGAGTGACCGACGCGGACCCGTCCCGTCCCTGTCGTGCATCGGCCACGACGCCAACGGTGCCGGTAGATGTGAAAGCCCCGAAGGATTCCATGAATTGTGTGCTGGACAGCCTGTTGCCGCTGCACCCGGGGATCATGCCTGCGTGTTTGGAGGTGCAGTGCATCGAAGAAATCAAATGGGATTTCCAGTCACATCGGTTTAGTGTGCGGGCCTGCGCCCCTCCCACCGTCGATGATTACTCGCAGAAGATGCGGCAGAGGGCTCATGGCCAGGCCTCTACTGCGAAGAGCGCAACAGCACCGCGGTCAATCAATACGGAGGCTGTTGGTTCGACAGTGGTTGCTGCTGCTGAACCCGACTCCTACACCACCCTGTCGCAAGGCGACGTCGTCGCAGTGTTGCTGCCCCTACGAGCGCCTCTGGAGAGGTATCTCGAGAGCAACCTCGGGTGTACTCTGGTTGAAGCCTCGGCTGCCGAGCTGACGCGTCACGCTCAGGAGATGATCGACAGACTGCCGAGGAGTTGGCGCACGCTGGGCTGCGCTGTGCAGGTGTACCACATACAGGCGCTACAGAAATGGGAGCGAACGGCAGACCTCTGCGGCTCTACGTCGGTAGTCGAGCGATCATTCAGCAGTCACGAGCCCCCATCGCTGCGCTTCCTTCACGTGTTCCGCATGGCGTACAATACACAGACATCACCGACGTTTTACATCGCAAAACTCGCATCTCTCAGGGGTTGTCTGATGGAGCTGCAGGCGCTGTACAATATTGACTGCACACACTTCGCGGCCACCCTCTATGACCCGCGCAGCACGGCACCTGTCAGTCTGGCCTTCTACGACTGGGCCACCTCGCTCCTCTCCGCCGCCGGCCCGTCCCTGACCACGCGACTGGTCGACCAGCTGCGCAAGCGGCTGCTTCTGCATGAGAAGCCTAACAGCTGGCAGATCCGCGCCATTGTGGCCATATTGTACGCCGCGTGCCCTGGCTGGGATGAGGGAGTGGCAGAGAAGACCCTGCAGGCGCCTGTGCCGCGCGCACCGGAGCTGCTCTTGATGGAGGGTCCGCCGGGCACCGGGAAGACACAGACGATCGGCCTGCTGATACTGAACCTGCTGCACCACCTCAGCTATGCGCGGCAGCGTGCCCCACGCATTTTGGTATGCGCGCCGTCGAACAGTGCCGTGGACGAGGCGCTACTGCGTGTGGCGCGGCTGCGCGAGCAGCTGGGGAGTACAGAACCCGGTCCCAAGCAACGGCCTGCGCATGCGGTGCTCGCGGGTAGACTGCTGCGCATAGGCCTGCGGGAAAAGGTGGACACGGAGGTGCTGAGGCTGCCGGAGCCCGTATTTCTCGAGGACATTGTCGACGTGGAGATGAACGGTCCCTCGGCTGCTGCATGGGCCCTCCGTCGTGAGGAGGCTAACAACAAAAAGGGCCTGATGTATATCCAAGAAAAAAGGGAGACCGTGAGCAAGAAAGCTTTTTCGAAAACGCTGGGGTCTGCGGCTGTCGTCTTCTCCACGCTCGGCTCGCTTCACCATTTCACCAGCAAAGCGGAGAACCTCAAGTTCGACATCGTCATCGTGGACGAGGCGTCACAGGGCACGGAACCGGCCGTGGTGCAGGCGCTCACGCTTGCCGAGGGCAAGTGTGTGCTCGTTGGCGACTCTCGACAGCTGCAGCCCACTGTGCTTTCTCGGGAGGCGAGCCGCTGCGGGCTGCAGCGCAGTCTGCTGGTGCGCCTGCTCGCCTGCGGCAACCACTCCTTCCTGCTGCGCACGCAGTACCGCATGCACCCCGACATTGTCGCCTTCCCCAACAAGATCTTTTACGGCTCTAACTTGGTCACTGATGCACGTGTGCTTGCACGGTTCGATGTGCCTGACGGCCACGCCGCCGCGGCGACAACCATCGCGCAGAAGCTCGGTCGGTGCCCGCGCTTCGTCTTTGTGGACGTGAGTGACTCGAAGATGGAGCGGCAGCCTAGCGGGTCGCTGTTCAATTGCCGCGAGGCTGCCGTTCTGGTGAACTGCATGCGACAGCTGCGCGCACATCTCAAGATGACTGAGAAGGAGATGGCAGCACACCTGGGCATCATCACCTTCTACACTGCGCAGAGGTACGAGATTTTGTCGATGCTGACGTTACACGAGATCAAGAGTGGTGTGCAGGTGGCGACGGTAGACAGTTTTCAGGGGAAGGAGAAGTCCATTATCCTGCTGAGCTGCGTGCGGACGCCGAGCCCAGCGCAGCTGCAGCGGCTAACACAGCGCGTGCAGCTGATGGAGGCCGACCACAACAGCGATGGCGGCGGCAGTACCGCGGGGGAGGGGCCCGGTGCAGATGACGGCCTTGGCCGCTACGAGATCGGGTTTCTGGCAGACTGGCGCCGCCTGAACGTGGCGCTGACGCGTGCACAGGACCTGTGCGTATGCTTCGCGAGCAAAGATGTTCTTCGCGCTGTGGGCATGTCTTCGATGCCATCTGCGCAGCCGCCATGTGCGGATAGTAGGGTGGACAGCTTGTCGAAGGTGGTGAATGGCCAGCTGTTGGCGGACGACGCGGATCCACTGGTGCTGTATCGTATGCTGGTGCACGCTGAAACACACGACCCTACTGTGAGGCGTCAGGAGACTCAGCCAGTGCAGCTCAACACGTCAACAACCCCGACGGTGTCAGTAGATGATCGGCGCGCGACACGCCCGCGTGCGGCGTGCATAACACACCACCCTAGGATGAACCTCCCGAGAGAGCTCATGGCGCGAGCGAAGGCAGCAGAGGCGCAGGACGCCCACCTCGGCACGCCGTGACAGCACACACCTACACACACACGCACACGCTTGGTGATTCGCACCCCCTCTCTCGCACTGCTAAAGATGCCGATGAGTCGTCGGCATGTGGAGAAGAGAGCAGGGCACTCGTGAAGTGCTCGCAGCTTGCGAGGGCGCGTGATGGTGGTGGTGGCCCCCCCCCCCCCTCCCCCCTCCTCTCTCTTTCTCCCTCTTTTATTTACTACAGAACTGCGAAATTGAATAAAAGCAGCAACATCAGCGGGTGCCCCGCACAAATAACGAACGTGCACGCAAATGGCCTGCGCACTACACCCACCTGCAGTGTGAAGTATGTTCGCATGTTGGCATTCCGTGATCATGATGAGGTACGTCTCTCGAAACGGAAGATGTACGCTGGTCGTGCGTGTGGTAGTGATAGAGGGACCGACAGGGGGAAGGGGAGGAGGCCCGGGGCGGGTTCTTCTGTCTAGGAGGCGGATGTGGCCTGACTGGGCGTTGCTGGTCCCCGTGTTTCTGCGTGTGCCTGGAGCTCAGCATTGTGTATTTGACTGTGCAACGGCGTTCTTCCTTTATGTTCATCCCCCCCCCCCCGCCACAAATTACTGCATTGCCTGGCCTCACGATGCATGTGTAGCAGTTGTACGCCCGCGCACGCTGTCGTTTTCTCACAGCGTTGCACGACCTTTGCGTCGTCTTCACTTGCTTTCTCGTCTTTCTCGCGTTGTCTTGCCGGGGGGGTGTTGCCGTCAAGAAACGGCAGCTGTCTAGCGTACCTGCACGCGCCATATGCTCGCGTGTGTTTCCCACTATTCTCCTCAGTGCATCCCGTTGAGCCACGCCGTCCCTCATGGCCGCCGAGCCACACCCCGCGATCAACCCTTCAATGGGTTCACCTCTGCCGTCCGAGCCACCGTGTGTGCAAGACGTTTTCTCGCAGCTGCCTCCCTTCTCCGTCGCGGTGCCTAAGCCAGGTGTCGGAGGCGCATTAAACCGCCCTGCTGTGCAGTGCGCTGAGAAAGAGATCCTTCCCGTCCCGCCGGCTGTTGTCGGCTCGCATCGCGTGCAGGTGTCGATCCGTGGCCGGCGGTACGAGATGTCGATGGAGGTCGCCCTCGCATCTTGTCTTTCCTTTTTCGTGTTCTTTCACTGGCCGTTCAGTGTGGGGAACGACGACAGAGATTCAGCAATGTGCAAGGGTGATGCCACCCATGCAAAGCGGCCGCTGCAAACTGTGGGGGACGCCATTACGGCTGCTGCCGCGCCGCACGACTTGGCGGAGGAACCCCACCTGCTGAACCACTACACCCGTGTTGTCGAGCCTGTCCTTCACACCTTCCTCGATCACTGGGTCACATCGCTGCATGCCGCTGCAGCGACACAAGCCGAGGGCGAGTGCACCTCGACTGCAGAGACGAAGGAGGCCGGCGATGCGACCCCGCTGCCGCCTCTCCCGCCGCTACCGCGTCCCATCCGCATCGCCTACGACGCCTCCGTGCAGGTGTGGAAGTTCGAGTTTGCCGCGCGGCTCACGGCGACGGCGACAGGGGGGTGCGGTGATCGCAGTGCAACGGCGCCGTTGGCTGCCGCCGAGGGAAACGCCACTGCAACCACCGACGAGCTGAACCGCAGCCCCTTCCTCCTCCTGCAGAGCGACTACATGGGGGTGCTGCTGGTGTACCTGCGCCGGTGTGCCCAGGTGCGCGCAGCGAGGCGGGCGGCGGCTGCGGCAGATGGTGCGACTGGCGCTCTAGCACGATATCCCACCCTGCCCATCCGCTGGGCAGAGATGAACTACGACGAGCAGCTGTCGTTTGTCCAGCTTCTGCGGTGTTTCGGTGTTGTGTCGCTCATGGGCACGTACACGCATCCGACTGCCCCCCAGAGCACCTCGCTGTACCTTGGTACGGGTTTGGGCTCAGCAGCGGTGGCGGCGGCTGCGGCCTCGTCAGTCTCGGAGGAGGACGCCTGCTCAGTGCGCACATGTGCCGCCAGGCTCACTGACGTCCAGCAGAAGGAGATGCTGCAGGCAGAGACGGATTCACGGATAGACGTTGTGGAGGCTGGTGAGATGGGCAACGCGGAAGGGGACATCAGCAAGGGCAATGCTGCTGGGCTCGGAGGCAATTGGAAGGGGTGCGCGCGATGCGGTATGTCGACGCACTCGGTGGAGGAGTGTCCATATGTTTAGAAGTGAAAGAGAAAAACAAACAGGCAAAAAAAAACATCTTTGGACCCAGTGTGGCAAGGAATACAGCAGATCCCAGATACATATAAACTGCAGTTGGGCCAAAGGTGGGGTAGGTTGGTGGGTGGGTTGGGGGAGGGGAGGGCATGAGGGGATCAGTGGTGATACCGAGTGTGAGCGACGGCCGTCGCTACTTTAGTTTTTCCACTTTTTTTTCGTGTGTGTGTGCGTGCGTGTGTGCCGCGTTCCCTGAAGTTGGTAAAAAAAAAACATCATCCAGTACGGTGTAGGGAGAGGCTGCGGATGGAGAAGGCATTTGACATCTCGTCTCCAGCTCTCGCCATTTTGGGTGAGCTAACCTGGAATAACCAATCGAAGCACAAATCAAGAAAACGTCAACGTTACTTCGAGAGCACGGTGGGCGCGAGCACCCCCCCCCAAATATATATATATATATGCGGTGCGATTCGTGTGGCCTCCTGCGTCATCCGTGGACTACCTTTTCCCTTCCCATCGCTTGCCCTCTCCCCTCCCAACCACGCACGCGCGCGAAATACAAGCAAGTATAACCCACAAAGCACACACGCACTGTATAGCAGCCCCCCTTTTTTCATCCGTGGGAAATTAGATCGAGACAAGCGCTGTCGTGCTCGTCAGAGAAGAGAGGGACTGAGGGTCTTTGAAGCAATCAAACGGTGTACGAAACTCGAAGCTGCCGCTCGCACCCTGTTTTGTTTTTCCAGTTTTTTTTTATATCTCCGAAGCAGTGCAGCCCCGAGATCATAGGCACTCGGACTCGTCCCTCTTCACGCTCTGACCACGGAGCACACAAACATCACTCGGAAAAGGAGGGGAGGAGGAGTAGACACAGAAGAGCTGCACTCTCCTCGCTCTTCCCGCCTACCGCCACTTCATACACCCCCCCTTTGTTGTTGGTTCAACGAATCACACACGCCGGGTTTGTGTTTTATTTTCTCCTCTCGGATTGTCTGCTGCCCCTGGCGCGGATGGCTCCCAAGAAGAAGCGGAACACCGTGTCGACAACGTCAAGTGTCGGTACACCACCTGAATCTCACCAGGTGTCATGTACTGCTGCTGCTGCTGCTGCTGCATCCCCGAGTGATGCAAAGGCAGCTGAGCCCTCACACGGCTCTCCCCCTTCGTCTGAGATGCAGAGTCCCCACGCTGTGGCATTCAGCAGATGCACGTCATGGACCATCCCGGCATCTGCAGTAGCGCACCATGTACGTGTCTTTTACTGCACTGGGCGGTTTGCGTCAACACCACCGCGCACCCTCATGGATCTCCTCCGCTTTTATGTTCAGTTCTTCGTGCTCTCGGCCCCGGCAACGACGCCGGCACAGATCAACACAACCGCGGTGGCGAGGGATGCAGAGGAACATGATGGCATCACTGTTAGCAGCCCAAGTAGCCGCAATGGCCGCCGCGGCGCAGCGGCAGCGGCGGGTGTCGATGCACTAGCGCAGGTAACTACACTGACCCTACTCAGTGTTCCGAACCGGCTGGTTCCCTTCTTCGAGGGCGTGGTGCTGCTCCCCGAGGGGGGCGAAGCGACAATGCTGCCTTCCGCGGTGGAGGTGGGGAATGGCAGGGCAACAGGGCGCAAGCGGCATCGCGGCAGCGTAGAGCCCAACGGGAAGAAGTGGGTGGACTCGAACGAAAACGTCGTTGAAGGCAACGACGACGGTGACTTGAACTATCAGTCGAGCGTCATGCTTCAACGACTAGTGGAGTACGGCACGGTGAGGTTGCCTGGCTTCGAATCTGACTCGGCTTACCTCGCCGCGAAGGACGTGCTGGCGTACATGAAGCATCACGTTTTCCTCGCCTCTAGCATGGTCTTGAGCGCGGCAGTCCTCCGCAACATCGAGCTCGCACACCTCGACTTCCAACAACAGTGCGTGCCCTGCATCAACGCCATCACCCAGCTCGTCCGCGGCTTTACCGATGTGCAGCTCCGCAAGATGCAGCAGCTACCACGCGTGGTGCGGCTCAGCGAGCGATTGCGTCTATCTGCAAAGGCTGCCAGCACCTTCGAATATCTGCTGTTGTGTCACTGCGGCCGTTACGCTCCTGGCAGCATCAGCGAACCGTTGCGACCTGCGCACATTGCCCATCACAACGACCTCACCCCCCAAGAGCTACTCTCCATTCTCTCAGAGAGTGGCATTCTGTGGAAGCAAGGGTTGATCTTCTCCGACATAAAGATTCAAGCCAGTTTTATGGACTACAAGTACGCACTGCCAATGGAGGTTATTGCGGCCTTGAGTGGAGATCAGCTGTCGGAGGAGCAGCTCATCAAGCTGGAGCGCACCTCTCTCCTGGAGGTACTCAACGAGGAACGGCAAGCCAAGACGGACACCGCCACTGCGGTGTCGGCTCAGTCGGCCGAGGTGAAATCCAGTGAGAGCTGCTATGTGTCACACCCTCCAAGGTGCGGTGGCGAGGGGAGCAACACGGATAACGAGGAGGACGATGACGCTACCGTGGGCAGTGCAGTCACGGTGACTGAGGAGACGCTCGAGGACGTGCTCGACCAAATCGACACAAGTTTACTTGCTTCAAATAAACAGGATGCGGTTCAAGAGGAGGCCATCCTGCGTCAACTTTGTGACACCCTTCCCGGGGGTGGTGCCGCAGGAGCGCTTTCTACGAGGAACTCCGCGGAGACAGAAACAAAGGAAGTGATAAGGGGCAGTGAGAGGAGCAAAGCAGGGTCTACGATGACGACGCCGTCGCTGCTCCCACTTGCCGCAGGGCCAGCACTACTGCGACCCGGTGACAACCGGGAGGTGGCGACAGTGACGTCTGCGCCGCCTAAACCAGGACTGCTCCTCGCCGACATCAACCCCCTCGTCCAGCGCCACCGACACACCCTCACTGGTGCGGGTGCAGCACCGGCAGCGGCAATGTGTTCCTCGTTATCGGTCACACCGTACACGGAGTCATCTATGCGGGGAGTGCCCTACGACTCCAACATTGAGTACATGGATGCCTCTTTTCGAATCCTCGCCAACCTGATCCGCATCCGATACGCGGAGGGAGACATGAAAGACGAAGATGACTCGTACACCCCCAAGTCCAAGGTGGAGGCGTCGATTCGTGAGTTGAAGGGCAAAGTACGCGTCGCTGCGGTGGTGCACGCGTCGCGGCTGCAGGCCACCTTCGCTGCCCAAAAATTCACTCCACGCATCGAGCAGCTCGCCCAGCGGCTGGGGCTGACAGAGATGGAAAAACAGATCATGCTGTTCATGGTAGGCAACGTCATTTCGCATGATATGCTGGTTGCAGTGAACGGCCGCTACGGTATGCGAGAAGGACAACGGGTCATCACGGTGGGGTACATGCTCTTCGTTCTGTGTGAAACCCTCGAGGAGCGCGTAGTGGCGCGACGCGCCTTCTACCAGTCCGCCCCGCTTGTGTCTAATGGCATCCTGTCCCTCTCACTTGAAACCGCCAGTCGCTCTTGCTTCAACACGGAGCTGATGGACTACCTCGTGGACATTGATCGAAAGATTGTCGATGACGTCATGGGCATCACCGCCGATACGGCTGAGATGGTGCCCGGGTCGCAGCTCTACTTCCCAGAGGTGGTACTGGAGAATGTGATACTGCCAAGCTCCACGATGGATCGTGTTCTGTCTACCATTGATCACTACAGTCTGTTCGAGGAGTGCAAAAAAGGAAGCGGCTTCGGCGAAGGCCTTGGCACCAGCAAAAGTGGTCTCGTCATGCTCTTTCACGGGCCTAGCGGAACCGGCAAGACAATGCTTGCCAACGCTGTGGCGCACCATCTGGGCAAAAAGATTCTCCTCGTCAGCGTGTCACAGTTTCGCTCCTCGACCAAATCGGAGACGGACGCGCTGCGGTTTCTCTTCCGCGAGGCGAAGCTGAGTGACGCCATCGTGTTCTTCGATGAGTGCGAGTCTCTCTTCGAGGACCGCACGTCCAACAGCATTCTGACAGCGCTCCTGTCAGAGTTCGAACGGTACGACGGCCTCGTCATCCTCGCCACCAACCGCGCGCAGAGCTTTGATGAAGCCATGAACCGACGCATCTCGCTCATGATGGAGTTTCGCCCACCGGATCATCAACTCCGGCTGCGCATTTGGAAGTCACACCTCCCGAAGAATCTACACATTTGCGAGGACGTGTGCCTCGAGAAGTTGGCGCTCAACTACGAACTCTCTGGCGGGCTTATCCGCAACGCTGTCCTCGCTGCCTTGAGCAGGGCCGTGGCGCGCGAGAAGTCTGCGACACCGCAGTTGACAATGAGCGACCTCGACGAGGGCGCTCGACAGCAACTGCGCGGGTTTTTCTTGGCCGCAGTGATGCCAGAGGGAATGAGTCAGTTTTATCTCACCCCAAAGCGCACGCTGGCCGAGCTGGTGGTGGAGTCGAGTCTCGGAAAGAATCTGGAGAGGATTGCGAGCCGCGCCAAGAGCCGCAGCACTTTGTACACTGAGTGGGGCTTCAACGAGGACACGAACGACGACTGCGGGATGATGTACCTTTTTCAGGGTGTGAGCGGCACAGGCAAATCGCTGGCTGCAGAGGGCATCGCCTACGAGTGCGGTGCCACCATTCGTCTCTGCAACGTGGCGGAGCTGCTGCTCCGGGAAGAAATGCGGGTGCACGCAGTGTTTGAGGAGGGCCGCCGTCTCGGCGCGATTATCGTCTTCGATGAGGCTCAAGTCCTCTTCAACGAGTCGGAAAAAAGCCTGCAGCTTACTCAGCTCATACAGTATCACTCACGTCGCTACCCACGACCGATCATCGTCATCGCAACAACGGCTGGCCACGACGGCAGCGGTGGCCGCAACCTCTTCTCCACGACGAGCATCAACCCTCGCTCGACGTGCATGCTCTTCAAGGAGGAGCTGACCTTTACGCTGCCTGATCGATCCCTGCGCGAGCAGCTGTGGCGAAAGGCTTTCCCAGAGCGTGTGCCAACAGCTCAAGATATTAACTACAGTCGCCTAAGTGTTGCTAAGATATCACCTAAGCTGATCCGAACGATAGCCTTCAATGTCTGCTGCTCCGCAGCGCTGCTACCAGTGTCGGAGAGGGTCGTCACAATGGCTATGATCGAAGCTGAGATGGAAAGCACAGCGACGCGGCAGCGCAGTACAGTGGCGACAGGCGCGATGTTTGCGTAGAATAGGTGGCTGCGTAATAGAAGGGTAGGGGGCAGGTAGGTTTGAGGGGCTCTTCAACGCGAAGATTCAAGCCTATCAATAACTGGGGATATCTGTGTCGGTGACTGCGTGTGTGGGGTGGGGGTGTGCTCTCGCTGATTGGCCCTGAAGATTTCTTCTTGCCCCCCATCCCCTCCTCGTTCAGTTCACACACGCACACAGCCCCTCATAATAACGAAAGCGACGCTTAAGTTGTGAATGCCGCCTCAGAGGCCGCGCGCGAGTAACACCCGTGTCGCAGGGCGCACTAACCGCATGTAGCACCCCCCGATGCAGGTCTCGGCCACTTGCGCGCACAGATCAGATGCTGATAGGCTAATTTTATCAACACAAACACAGGGGCTTCTTTTTTTTTTTTTAAAGGGGACCGTCAAGGCAATCATGTCCGATGTAGCGGTGTCAGAATAGGCCTCCACGTCAAGTGCACTTCAAGTTCACTGCTTTGGCGCATGTCTAGTGTTAGTCGGACGTAGTTGCTATCGCTATCATATGCCAAGAAACACGCTCGGGGTGGTTTGCCAGAAGTAACAGCAAACGAAAGCGCACAGCACGTGTACGCTCATGCCCCCCCCTCCCCCCACATCACGCACACACGCCGCCCTCTCTCTCCCTCCTCTTCCCGCCACGAAAACTACTAGGGAAAGAAGCGGGAAAGGGAGGATGTAACTGTGCGCCCTTCCCTGTGGTTTGCCAGCATGATGGTGCTTCAAACAAGGATATTATAGGGAAGAGACGTGGATATCGTCACACATCCCATGCATTGCTCACACTCACCTTCACTGTGGGTTCCCTCGCCATCGCTACTCCATGACGCCACGAACCTCCCTCATCTCTACGCAAGTATACGCCTGCATTGGCGGGGGAGGGGGGGGGGAACCCCGCTACTGACACCCCCTTTTTTATTGTCGCCCTTTCCCCTGCTGCCCCTCTCCTTTTTGTGGGTCGAACAACCTGTCGTCGGTGTTGCTACCATCGAGACCCCCCCACCACCACCACCACCACCCACCCCCTCCCCCAAATCCGCCCGCGGGCTTAACATTGCCCAGCGCACATGCATGTACTCGTACAGTGAGCATAGCATAGATAGCCATCGACTCCTCTCCCTCTCCCTCTCTCTCTAACACACACAGACACAGTCCCACACTCGGAGACAGAGAAGCTTTTTTTTCACGTCTTGTTTTCGCGTCATGATCGACGAGGGTGTTGGGTTTCCCACTGGCGCCGCGACACTCCTCGAGTGCGTCAAGAAATGGCTTATACGTACCCCGTGGGAGTCAGCTCAAGGAGCAGCCCCTGAATGTACAGCCGCAACAGTGCTTTGTGAGCTCATGGAGCTCAGTCGGCTGTGGCATCTCCTCTACAGCATGACAAGAAGGTGTGAAGAGCAGCAGCAGCAGCGGACATCCTACGGGGCAGAACACCAGTCTGCCTCACCGAGGACAACCGACGACGGTGCCCAAATGAACTGCACGGCAGTGCGGCAGCGCCTCCAGCATCGTTTCAAGCACGGCGGCCCCTACGTACGAAAGCTCTACCGCGCCACACGCAACACAGATGCGATGTTTTCTTCAGCAGCATCAAAGGAGGATTGTGCGGCGCAGGTGCCCCTGGTGGGCATGGGTGACATTGACGCTGCCGATATGTTCTGGTCACTCATCCTGTACCTATCGGTGGCGCTTTGCTGGAGACGGCGCAGCTCTCTCAGGGCGCAACACTGCAGAGACGCCTGCTCTGAAGACATCGTGAGTAGCTCACGTGGCGGGTCAGAGAGCCATCCACGTCACCTCCACTCTTCGTCGCGCTCTTCCCGGCCGGAGAGCACGCGTACATCACTGTCCTCTTCCGCGAACTACCCTTCTGATCCCACGCCACGCATTGTAACGGCAGGGCCCACAGCGGCCGGCGAAACAGGTGAAGAGTCCCTCTCCGCTGCGTTGCGGTCCCACTACACCCTTGACAGGGCTGTCGCAGACGATGTGCAATCAAATCGATGCCGCAGCGTTCTCCAACGTCTGCTGCCGCTTCTAGAAAGCCGTCTCTCTCTGTCACAGCTGTGGCGTCAGCCGTCACTTCTTGCAGCCCTTGATGTGCTCGCGCGAGGCTTTGCGATGGCTGAGGGCTGCGTACACGCCTCATCCTTACGAGATGATGCACGCAATACGCGGCGCTGTCCGCTGTGCTACGCCGCTACGCTGGATAATGAGCTCGCAGTGGAGGCCTTCGTGCACCTTCGTTGCTACGCTGCCGCCTATCAGGGCACTGGGAATACTGGGGTAGACGCAGGAACTGAGCAGGACTGGCAGCGAGGAGGCACGCGAGATGCTGTTAACGGTGCCGAGCTCAGCGTGTGGAAACGTGGGTGGGTGGCTGCATGCCGCATCGCGTTGTGGAACAACTGTAAAGCCTCGCTGGATCGCCTGTGCTGTGCACCCGTGTCCTGCGCAGTCACATGGTGGGGGCAGGATCAAGAAGCATATAGAGGGGTGGGGCGCCAGAGGCAGCAGCACGCGGAATGCAGACAGCTTGCAATTCTGGTGGAGGCTCTTTGGGTCGGTTGGTGGCGCGCAGAGGTGTGGCTGGCCACCTATCCCTCTTCCTTTGAGAACTCAACCATGGGGACGGCAATCGTAAGGGATGCAGCGGCGCGCTGGCGCACCGCCCTGTTGTTCATGCAAGTCGTATTGCCCGCCGCGGTGGCTGCGGCACGCGATCCCCGCGCCGAGGACACTGTTGACGACGGTGGTGCAACAGGGAGGCGCATGAAGACTGAGCGACTCAATCACCAAGCCCTCCTTTCTCATCTGGTGCAGCTGCCGCTCGCAACGGAACACCCGCAAGCCGCAGGACAATGCCGCCAAGATAAGAACAAAAAGCCGACCTGCCCCAGTGAATCCTGCAACGCCGCCCCCGCTCGCGGAACGGTGTTTCACTGGCTTTCGCAACACGGTGATGTCTCTTTACTAACCCTTTTCTGCCGTACGCTTGACGGCTGCACCGCAGCGATGCCAGCAGATCAAGCGCCTGTGTGCAAATCGATTGCCGCCTCGGCAGCTGCGGGCACAGCTTCCGAGCACACCAACCAGGCCCACATTGTTCAGCTTGGGTCTGGTCGTGGGCGATGCGGAAAGGCTCTCGACCGCAGCAGTGACCGAACGGCTTTGCAAATGCCAGAGGCAGCCGGACACGATGCTGCGGCGCGCACTCCTAGCTTCGTGAGCCAGCCAGACCCCATAAACCCGGGTCGTAGCCTGTGCACTGCAACCTCCTCCCTGTGGGGCCTGCAGTTGGTGGACACACTCGGCCGCAACGCCCTCGATATAGCGTGCAGGCGACATCATCTGCCGTGTGTACGACTTTTGCTGCAGGCAGGGCTGTCACCCAACTCTCTTGCGACTCTCGCGTACGACAAGCGTGTTGACTCGCTGCCCTTGACAGTGCTTAACCTGCTCTACGACCCTTCCCTCCTGGAAGGAGCAGGCAGCTTCGACAATACGTCCTGCGGTGGACTGGCGCAGCGCCTGCGGCAGTCGACTTGCCCCGCCGCAGTGGCCTCGCGCATACTTGCGCAGCTTTCGCTCCGGTTATGGAAAGAGAAGGTGCAACAGCGGTCGACGATGCCGCAGGCATCTGATGGGAAATGCTTCGCGTTGGACCAATGGCTTAGCGCCTACGCACAGTGTCAAGTGGCCCAGGATCGCGTCTTGCGGCCTGCGATGGCGGCGCTAGAACTCGACGCGTATGAGCCAACCGCCCGTCTGGTTGTTCTTTCCGTTCTAACCCGCAAGCTGAAAGACTGGTTGACCACTACCCCGCCGTTTGTACGCTACCCCGCAAATGACTTGCCGGCGGACAACAGCGACTACCCGCGACGTGAGGAGGTGTCTAGTCGAACCTCCTCCAACACCTTATCACGGCCGCAGTTGGTGCAGCCATCGCTACGGCAACTGCGGCTGCAACACACGGCCGCATTGCGGCTGTACACGCAGCTTACGTGTCCGCTTGGCCGTGCGCTGCTGCGTCGCGCTGTTGACGCGCGGTGCGCAGTGTGTGACGCTCTCACAGCACGAGAAAATAGGGCGGCGTCTGTGCCCCTGATCGCCTCTGCGGCTACGACCACTCTGTCTACTGCTGGTACGGCCAGTGGTGGTCGCAAGGTCGCTGAAGATGAGGAGAAAAACGCGGCAGCGATGAGTACTGCAACCCCCCTGCTTTCGGCTCCAGCAACCTCGTCGCTGGCGCTGACAGAGCCTCAAAAGGTTCGTCAGGAGTTGCTCGACCTCTACGCGCGTGTGCTTACAGATGCGCATGCGCTAGAGGAATGCCTTCTCGCAGAGCATCACCAGCGCATCTCTGCTGTGGGGGCGGTTGATGGATCGTCTGAGAGGGACCACCGCCACGGTAGAACGCCTCCTCGGCACCTGCGTGTCACCTCCACTCCTACGAGTGGGGTCGCAACGCTGCTACGTGGGCGTGACGACGACCGCCACACAGCCACCATGCCGCGTCCTCGTCGAAACGGCACAGGTCAGAGCAACAGTGCTCCTCCGCTCTACGCACTGGCTGTTATTCCGTCTGAAGCGGCTCTGCGATCGGCACGCTGGCCAGCCGGCGCGCTCCGCGTCGTTGAACCAACCTTGTGGGCCTTTACAAACACCCCACAGAAGGTCTGGCTGCGGTTGCCCGACGGCATCGACTTTGACCGTCTTTTGCACGAAAACAGCGGTGGAGGCTTTGGAGTGGTTGCTGATGATATGCCGCTGACGGCACCCGTGCAGCGAGGTGATTTGGTCACGTTCCGTTGTAGCCGTGGCGGCGGCGGTGGTGGTGATGACGGCGGCGGCGGCGGCAGATCAGGCGATATCTCGGCAATAGTCAAGCAGAAGCAAAGAGACGTGGGCGGAGAAGAGCGCCGCCACGGGGCGGCATTCATTGTTCAGCGAATTTTCTCAGAATGGCGCACGTTACCGTACCTCGTGTGGAGGAGTGCCACGACAGAAGACAAGGAGCACCAGCACCAGCCGCCGCCCTCGAGCCTAGTTCTTCCTTATGCTGCGGCAGCCGTTTCCCCAACGGGGACAGGGGTGCCCTGTATGGCATCTCCGCCCGAGAAGATTGGAACGGACCCACGCCGGGACAGCATCACACTCCACGCGTGCTGCGTGTCAGTGTCATACGTCGCGCGGATTGCGTCTACGCAGCTGCGCAACCACGACCCACTCGACTGGCTTCTGCAGACACGCGGCACTGCGACCCATTCTTCGAGCTCCACCGAATCGGGCATGGGTGATGTGCTCATGACGCTGCAGTCCAGTGAGGAGTGGACTGCGCGGTGGGCACAGACGGTCTGGGCAGGTTATCAACCGTGTTGGCTAAGTAATGAGAAGAATCCAGTGGTTGATGGCATCCCCTGTTCTCAAGGCGACATCAGTGAGCTGGCCAAAGATGGTGTAGCACTGTGTGACAGTAACGTCGGCCTGCGCAAGCGCCAGTGTGAGGCCATCACCTGCAGTCCAAGTTGCAGCAGCGAAGGCTGCGTACGTGATGTCGTACATCTCACCGATCCTTTTTCCACTTGGGATGATGCCGATGCAGCCCGCGCGCACCACAGGTTTGCCATCCATGGCGGCGGGCGCTCTCTGCGCGTGCTTCTGACCTCGACGCGCGGCGATGGTGGTGGGCGGCACGAAGCACAACGAATTTCTCTCGAGGCAGACTGGCCCCGTAGAGCGGAAGCGCCCAGCGCGTCTGCCACTGCCGATGTGGTGGTAGGTAGTGCCCTCGGAATGTGAGTTCGCGGCGCGTACGCCTGTGCCGCCGTGGCGCCTAGGCCATGGAACCAGAGGGGAGAGAGGGAAGAATCACTCAGACACACACACGTGCATTGGCGTGCATGCGCCAGTACCTTCATTTCTTTCAAAGAACAACACGGACAGGCAGATGTACAGTGTGCATAGAACTGGGCTTCCCGGGCTGGGAAGGGGGAGGGGAAGAGGGCAGGGTCTTGACAATCTGTCCAGGTGCGTCTGTTACCCCTGTGTGGTGCAGTCGAATGCGCGCGCGCGCGGTTCGTGAGGGGGAAGGGGAAGGAAGTGAGGTGTAAGCCTTTCTCCCTCCCCCCCCCCTCCCCCTTCGTGTAGCGTCTTTTGTGTCACGACAAACTCGCATGCGTGTAATAATCATAGCCCTACCTCGCGCACCCAGTGTCAACTTATTCATCACCTCTTCTCTCGTTCTCCTGTACACTTCGCGTGCGCACACGCCCGCATTTGCACCCGTAAGTCTGGGAGGGGAGGGGTCTCGCCACTGGTCAGCTACTGCAGTTGTTGAGGCCATGCACCGTCCTGATGTGTGCACAGCGGCAGCAGAGCCGGCACCTACCTCGCCCTCGGCGCCTTCACAGCAGCCAAATCCCCACATGGTCACTGTGCCTGCATCAATACAACGCTTCTACGTACACTTCATGACATCTCTCAGCCGGCCGAGCCGCCCTGGTTCAGCGGCAGCGCCAACCAAAACCGCAGTGTCGGTCTCCTCCACTCCCTCTCAGTACCGCGGCGCCTCGACTGTACCCGATCAAGACAGCACCCAAGACGAGGCCCTCTGCCGCCTTACTGCGGTGCAGGAAGCTACGCTGGGGCCGCTGCTTTGGCAGTGGTTGGGCCTCTTCTCTCTCGCCGTGCGGCGGCAGGAGGCCGCACCTCGTGAGGGCCTTCCCGGCCCCTCTGCGATCGCGGCTCCGCCCACCATGCGACAGGAACTTCGATCCTGCCTGCTACGTCCACACCATGTGGAGAGACTTTTTCATATTGGGTTCACCTCCCTCCTGCCAGTGGCCGCAAGCAGCGGTGCCGGTGGTGGCGTGAGTGGCAGCCGGTGGTCCCCTGTGGACCCGCCTGCACCATGGCACGGCGTGCGCCCTACAGAATACTCGCCGCCCGAGAGTGTCCTCGTGTCGGCGCTCAGCGGCCTCAATCAGTATGGCCCCCTTTTCAGTGCGTGGTGTGCACTGTGCTACACATGTATAGACACCTTGCTGGTGAGTAGAGTCACATCTCAAGGCAATCGAGAAGGGCAAAACGCAGCTGCGGACCCTTGTGAGGTCGACTTTCATGAGGCAGAGGAGGCCATTCGAAGTGCTCTCCGGTGTCTTCTCCACGCCTGGGACTCCGCAGTCGCTCTGCCGGGCGCTTGGTCAGGTGAGTCGAGTATATCAGACACGTCGGTGGCGCGAAAAAACGCTGACGCGTGGGCCACCGCGACGTTATGGAGGACGGTATACGAGACGTGTGCGACGTCTCACTCGTCCACCACAGCAGCGCCAAGCGTGCACGAGGGGAGAGGCAGGGAAACCAGCAAGCCGTTAGCCCCGCCTCTTCCCATGCTTCTCTGGTCCGCGCAATGGCACCGCGAGTGCACTCGGATCGCTGCGCATGGCACAGACGATGTCTTTGACACCGAGGATGCAGGGGTGCCTGTGGAGCTCATGACTCGTGTCATGCACTACATGTGCCACCGCCTCAAAACCGAAGTGATGAGGTGTGCCCGATGGCATGATAGTGGGAAGATGGCAACGCCATCGACCGCTACGGTGGGGCTCGAGGAGATGCATGCTAAGGCAGCAGCGCCCCCGCTTCCTTCCCTCCCTGCTGAGACCGATGCCTCTGTTACCTGCGCACCGTCGCTTCGTATTGGGACCTTGACAGCGCTCGCCTTGCAGTGTCCAATGAACCCAGTTGGCAACGAGGCCGATCGCCGCAGCGGGACCGCAAAGCGCCCTCGCAGCAGAAGAGGCGGGGTGCCGTGTCGGCGCCGACGTCGTTCCTGGCACGTCAGCCTCTCCTCGACCGATGACGACACAGACAGCAGCGAAGGGAATGGGAGCGAGTGCAGCGGCACCTCGCGCTTCCTCCTCCGTCAACGGGTCCTATTTCAGGTGGACATTGCGTGTGGGGTGTTAACGACTTTCTCCATGTGTCCCGCGGACAGCGGTATAGCCCAGGTGCCTCTGCCTCCTCAGCGACAAAGCGGCGCCGATGTTTCACGAAAACCTGCGCAGCCAGCTGACCAGTGCTACATACCTTTCCTAACCAGTGAAAGGTGTCTCCGCAACGGCACGGTCCATTGGTGGACCCTGAGCGATTCGCAGCGGCATCGGCAGCTCATGGCAGAAGGTCGGAGCACGACATGGTGAAGGTTTTTTGCCTCCTTTGTATGGTGCTGCGACGAACTAAAAACACACCAGATATTTTGGAAAGGGGGAAGAGGAGGAGGGGGGGAGAGATCACATGTCTGGTTTTGCCTCACACAACTGCGCATATGTACACACACATATATATACATATATAGTTGATCAGTGGTTGCATACCCCCTCCCCCTCTTGTCAGGAGGTCCCGCACGTAATGGAGAGGAGATGAACACAAGAGGGAATACCAAAGGAGGAGACTGGAGACCTGTGCGCTTGAAGCTATGCTATTCAGAACATCGTATCTTACATCCGCACATACAGCGATGGACTCCTCCAATGCGAAATTTTGCCCCAGGCGGATGCGCTATTGCCGTGGGGCAAGGTGGAAAGGCGGCAGTCCCCATTGGTTGTCTAAATATATATATATATATATATGTTCACGGCATTCATCCATCCATCCATCCCCCCCCCCATTTCTCCTGTATCCTCCCGCCTCCTGCAGTTGAGGTGTGATCTCGCGAAGAAATAGATCGCTGTTTCCCTCGTGATCGTTCCGACGCCCATGGGTTAAATCACACCTTATCAACTCCGTTCTCTCTCCCCCTCCTCCCCCACTTGCCCCGCTCCCCCCCCCCCGCCCCTCACACCCGCGGTTGTGATCCTCGACACGACTGCACTCATCTCTACCCCTCTCCTTTACTATCACTACATACCTGCCGAACAATACAAAGGTCACAGGTGCACACACACACACACTACCCTGTGCTTTTTTTTTCGCCCGTTTTTCGTGAGATTCTCGCTGTGCGTGCGGTGCCCCCTCCCTCCCCTCCCCTCCCCCCCCCCCACTGGTGTCTCTATGTGTGTGTGTGTCGTCCTGTTTGGGACTGCTGTTCTGCATTAGACACCTTCGCACGCGGCCTCGCTCTCTGTCCATCTGCCTCCCTCTCTCCATTGTCTACTTCCAATTTGCTAATCTCCGCAGCTGCGCACGCCACGTGCGGGGAGTGCACTACGACAGCGTGTGCATACAACTACAAAAAAAAAGGTCCACCTACACACAATCACATAGAAATAATTCTTTCATTTGATTTTTGAACAACAACAACAAAAGGAAGTGGAGGAACGGGGCGTACGGCATTAGCGTGGCAGGGTGTGAACGAATTTTCTTTCTCTTGTAGCCCTTTCCCTGCCGCCCCCCCCCCCTCCCTCCCTCCCTCCCTCCCTCACCCCTCCCCCTCCTCGAGATTACTGCGTCACCCCGGATTTTCATCATAAACGCTTCGCTCACCAGCCCCCCCCCCCCACCCCTTTGCCTCCCCTCGTCGTTGACGGTGTCTGTCTGTGTGTGTCTCGGTTCGCTTTCACGTTGTTAGTGTCGTCGTTGCATCTCTCTCCCCCTCTACCCCTGAATCGTCGCGCAAAGCGAAGTAAAGAAATACATATAAAGGCACACATGCACCCCACCCCACCCCACCCCCACCACCTTCACCTCCTACACACAGACACCGTGGTGGCGACGCCGGCTTTCAGAGCGGGCTCTATTCAGCAGGTGTTACATCTCCCTTTTTTTCAGAGCTGAAAGCTCTGCTGACGTTTGCTTCCCCCCCCCCTCTCTTCTGGTCGCCGCCATCATATATTGCCTAGTGCGTTTTCTGTTGCTGTTACTGCTGTTGCTGCGTTTTTTTGTTGTTGTTGTTGTTGTCAGGTGCAACTACATCCTCCCCGCGCACTGCGCCTCCCTACCCCTCCCCTTTCACCCAGTAAGCAGATCTCGAGGCACGACAAAGGTCGCCGAGGTGCCCTTGGTCAGCCTCTAACGACTATCGCCCTTGCTCTTCTTCCCTCTCCTTTCTTTCTCTTCGTTGTGTGTGTGTGGGGGGCGTGGTTGTTGTTCTTCCAGTGCTTCGGCCTTTTACTGCGGGTCCCACAGCTTCCCCCCCCTCCCCTCCCCTCCCTCCCTCCCTCCCCCTTCCCCTTTTCTTGCCACCGCTTTTTGAGAAGTCCCATCGTGGGGAGGGGGTGACTTTAGATTCCTCAGAGGGGGAAGAGTCTTTGCATTTCGTTACGTCTCTGTCGCACACGGAAGCAACAACAACAACAACAGCAGCAGCAGCAGCAGCAGAGGGCCACCCACGGCCGCGGTAACGGAAGGAACCCAGTATGCAGAGGGCCACCCATGTCCTAGAGGCGTCGCCCTCGCCGCCAACCAACACGGTGCAAGACCCCGGAAAGCCTATGATCACCATCATCTCCAGCGACGGGCAAACCTTTGCGCTGAGCCCCAGCACCATCGCCCACTCCGGCCTCCTTGAGGATGCCCTACGCAGATGGACGGACGCGTATCAAACGAATGTGAAAAGGCAGACCAGCGCCACAAAAAATGCCATCGCCACCCTCCGCACGCCAACAGAGATGGATGACGACGACGACGCCACGGCGGACGACCTGGAGGAGACGCCAGATGAACACTACATCGCATGTTTCTACGGAGAAACGGGGTGTGACTTGACGGTGACAAGCGGTGCGTTGGAGGGTGTGGGTAGCGGCGGTGTCGACATTGGAGACACGGTATCAGAGAAGCAGGAACATCTCCATTTAATTCGCATGGCAAGCGCTCTGACTGGTGATGACATGACCGCCCATCAGCCCAACGAAGTGTCGTCGCTACTTGAGATAGCGACTTTAGAAAAGGGAACCGCAGCGGCGAGAGGGGGTTGCGGTGATGCGGAGCAGGACGCGCGCCGTGCTGACAACGAAGACTCGGACTCGGACCGCACGACCAGCGTGCTGCCCTCCTCGGCTGAGGGCTCCATGTCGCGCACATCAACTCCTTTCAAGACAAACAGCAACTGCAGCACCCCGACGCGGACTAGTGACTCGGCCGGAGTGGCTATCGAGGCGACTGGAGCCTCACACGCCACCAACGCGTTTCTCTGGGGCGTCCCCATCCAGGCGTTGTCGCCAGCGAAGCGGGTTGCCGCTTCATGGCACCCCCTCGAAAACGCAGGAAGTCGAAGCAGAAGTGTAGACGATACACACGCAGAGGGAGCCGCGGGTGTTTTGGGGATGAATGAAGCCACAATCAACACCTGTGTCTCGCGCCCCCTCGCCCCAGTCACACATGTCTCTCCTAATGGCGACGGCCCGCATGTGTCCCCGTCCATGATGATAGATCCTGACATGTCCACGCCCAGCGTGCTCGGCAGCGACGAGGTGGGAGACGGAGAGGAGGAAGAGGAGGAGAAGGAGCAGGGCGACGGTGGGTGTGTGACCTACGCGGTCGGAGGCAACCGCCCTTCGCGCGATCCGCGTAGTTTAGGCGGTGAAGAACTGAACAGTGCAGCGACTGCCTCATCGTCCCCGGGGTTACCGCCTTGCTCACCGGACATGAACACGGCTGGAGTGCCAAATGGCGGTAAGGCGCCGCACCACCACGACCCGCTCTCTGTGCAACATCACATCTTGCCTGCTGGTGGCCAAAATGTGAACCGCCGTCGCGGCAGCGCCGTCGTCCAGGCTGGCGCTGCAGAGGACGATGACTCGGACGGGAACGTCAAGAGAGACACACACAAGGCGGGCGTTGAGGTGACGTCGGACGCCGCTCACGAAGTAGCGGTACCCTCTACCGTGACTGCACACAGCGGTAGCGGCCTCTTCAGCATGCCGACACCGCCACTGGATTGGAGCCCCCCCAGCAGCTGTCACCAGCGCACGCCGTGCATGGCGGACGAGGACGACGTAGGGGCAATGCTGTGCGAAGATGAGATCGACGCAGACGGCAGCACTCCTTCCGGAGTCGAGCCTTCTCACACGGACACCGTTGGCGGCACATCGCCGTGCAGCAAGCCACCCCTTGCTCATGGAACAGGAGGAACCGCTACTGCTCCCGTGCCGTCGCAGGCGGATCTTGCCTCGTTGGTCTCCCTCACCGCGCCTATCACGCCCGTCGGTGGGGCAGAAGTCGCCCCTCTATCCACTGTGGCAAACGGCGCCGAGCCCGAAGACACCACGGATTCACTCGCAAGAAGCTTCTTCTACGCTGACGGCATCCGCATCACCTCCAGTGGCATTGTGTTTAACCTCGCGCAGCCCGCTCCACCGCTTTCCTCTGCATCGACATCAATAGTTTCGACGTCGCCTCCGCCTCGGAACGAGGCGGTTCAGCAGTCGGACAGCAGCAGGTTGGCGGGTGGCGCAGCAACCCCTGCGCAGCTCACGCCGTGTGCATCCCCGGGATGTGACGAAGCCGCAGCCCGTACGACGGTCGACATCGACTCCTTTACGCTACAAGTGTGCATCAAATACATGAAACATTTCTCTAGGGTGCAAGCAGCCGCCGCCATCGCCGCCGCACGTGGCAAACGTCGCAAGCATCAGCGCCGCCGCTATGGCAGTAGCAGCAGTGAGGACAGCGGCAAAGACGACAACAGCGCAACCAGCTCCCCCTCCTCGGCCACCAGGTCGGGGACCTATTCCGACTGCAGTGACGACGACACTGACAAAGCTTCAACTATTAGCGACGCCTCCTTCAACGCAAAGGTCGATGGACCGTCGCCAGGGAGCCCTGGCCTGAAAGGCAGTGGTGCGGGAAAGGAGGAGGGAGAGGGAGCCTCAGATGGCACCTTGCGCCGCACATCACCGAGCCCCTCCGTGCTCTCATCTTGTGAACCCGCACTCATTCCAGAGCCTCTGACGACACCTCTGGTGGCATTTCTCTCTCCATGGGAGCGCGTCTTTCTTTACGTGGATGTGCTCGGAGCACCCGAGACGATGCTTGCAGCGTCGCTCCTCATTTTAGATATCTGTCCTGGCTTCGATTACTGCTCCCCGAGCATGCACATGCGCGACGCAAGAGTAAAGACGGCGCTCATGCTCCCGCCACCACCACCGGAGGGTATGCAGAAACTCATGAAGGTCATGGCCGGAGCAAAGGTTCTGCAAATCGCCCCTCTCTACGCCCTCTGTGCCGGGTGGCTGGCCGACTTCATGATACGAGCTTCGTATGGGGCAGCAAACAACTTCGAGGCAGCGCACCTTATCCGGCAGTGTCTGTGTTTGCCCAGCGACTGGAGCCGGCGGGAAACCGATTGCTTAAAGATCGAGAATGAGTGGCCGGCAAACGAGGAAGCGGATTAGCGCCACGCTGGTGGGAATTAAAAAAAATCGCCAGAGGGAACAAGGGGTACGTGCCACTACTGGCGTTTGGTGCCTCTCTCTTTCTCGGCTGTCTATCTGGGTCGCGCCTGTGCCGAAGTGGGTGTGTGTGTGTGTTGGATGGTGAAGTGGGGGGCGGCGTTTATAGCGGGCCCCCGTTCGCTTGGCGGAGGGAAGAGTTTTATACCCTCGTTCATTTTGCTGGTTGGCGTCGTCTCCTCCTACTACCACTCCCCATCCCCCCTCTCTTCTCTTTCCCTCCCTCCCTCCCTCCCTCCCTCCCTCCCCCCCCTCCCACCTCCACTCTTCTTTTGGTCAGTTGTGTGATGATTATATTTGTGGGGAACGGGGGATGATGGATGCGGGCGTTGCTGTCTTTATGCTTTTTTTTTTGGTGGGGGGGGAAGGGGTGGGCCGGGGAGGGCCCTGCTCGCTGGAGGGCCTCTATTTGTCCGGAGACAAAGTCTTGTCCGTGTTTCTTACTGGTGTTGAACCTAGCCCCCCCCCTCTTTTTTTTTTGAGGGGGGGGGCATCCGTTATAGGTGCTCATGGAATCGCATGACGCCAATATCTCAATCAGTGCACGCAGTCAAAAAGAAAGGGTGAGGGGGGCACTATCAAGGCTGTAAACATATAGAGGCGCTGTCTCAGTGCAACGAATGTGCTGGTCCTGCCCCCTCCCCCCCCCTTCCCCACTTCAAATCTCGCGTCAGCTTTTGACATCTTTCTTATGGGGTGTTGAAGGCTCTTCGGGTGTATCGCCTTCCCTCCCTCCTTGCCAGAAAAGGGAGAGGCCTCATGTGTGCCCCTGGGGGGGGGGGGCGAGGGGGGCAGAAAGAAGAAGTGAAGAGCCACACGAAGACAGCGCGCACACCGCCGCCACACCGCACCTCCCCCCCCCTTCACTGCTGCCTTACAACCGCGACCAGAGATGCTCTGCTGTGCCTTTATCACCACCTCGTCTCTTCCCCCCCCCTCCTTCATTCTCACGCCATTTCCTCCGTCTGTGTGTGTGTGTGTGTGTGTCTTTCCCCCATCTCTTTCCACGATATGGTCTGCATCATGTAGAATGCACGCATCCTCTCACTCACCATCCTGGCGCATTGCTTCCTCCCCCACCGGCACCCCACCCCCGACAACAACACATACATTCTGCTTTACATCCCCATCACCCACATACACTACTCTGTAAGAGAGACACACAACACCCCAGAGCCCATCCCCAGTCCCCGCTCTTCCTATCGTGTCGCATGCAGCCATGCCGACAGAGGATATTTTCCTTATGAGTAACGTCAGCGGCCACTCGGTGGAGATCCCGCTGGACACGGCGAAGGATCTGCTCGGCATTCTAAACATGGACCAAATCTTCCGCAGCGCGCGGGCTGGCGCTGATGACGCAGACGACTCGGTGGAAGAGGACGACAGCGACGCGGAGCCGGTCAAGCTGGAGGGCACGGAGTACGGCAACGAGGTGCTGGACGTGGTGCGCGCCTACGCGATGCTCCCTCCCGACAAGCGCACGACCAGTATACCTCGTCCCCTGATGCAGGAGCTGCGCACTGTGGTGTACCCGGATGAAATGGAGCTGGTCAAGAAAGCGGAGAAGGAGGATTACTTGGTCGACCTCCTCAACTGCGCGCTTTTCCTGCGCTTCTCACAGCTGTCCTCGCTCTGCGCCGCCTACATGGCTGTCCGTATTAACGATATCGCACAGGCGGCGCCAGACATCATGGAGGGCGCCGAGCGCATTCGAAAATTTCTACACATGCAGAACGAGTGGACTGAGGAGGAGATGGTCCACCTACGTCGTGAGATGGAGTACGCCAAGTCAGTGGACCCTAACGTGTACTAGGTGCGTGTGTGTGTGTGTGTGTGTGTGTGTATGCGTGTTTGCTTGTTGCGCTTATTCTCATAACTCTCCTCTCTCGCCGCGCTCCTGTTCCTGCTATTTGGGGTTTCGGTTCGTTCTAGCGTGTGAAGGCGGTGGTGGGTAGGTGCACTTGGGAGGTTCTCTGACGCCACCCACCACTCTCATCACCTCCCACACCCCTCCCTCGTGATACTGAAAGCAAGGAGCAAGTGACGACAAAATGCAAGATGGAAGCGGTATGGCTTTTTTTTTTCTGAAACTCTCGAAAGACATGCCCCCCCCCCCCTCCACCACCACCTCCCATCGCAAAAGAAAAATTCGTCGACTGCGTGCCTCCTCCGAGTCATGAAGCTCCAGTGATTCTCCTTCAAAATACGATTCATCACTTCTTTCACAGGGAACGTTCTTTTTTTCCCCTCATCGTTTTTTCTGACCCCGCCTCTCCCTCTCCCTCACCCCCCCCCCACCGCCATCGCCTGCTTTGCTGGCTCTCCTCGAATCTTTGGATGGTATTTGTATCCGTGGGGAACTTCAGCCACAGATTTACGCGATTAAAGCCTCTGCCACACTCACCCACTGGCCGTTGGGGGCGGGGATCGGGGGCCGGGGGCGTTGCGGTTTTTGTATGCTTTTTTTTAGCTGGTGTTTGTGTGTGTGTGTGTGTGTGTGTGTGTGTGGTGCGCTTGAACGATTTGCTGCTGATGTCTTCCTGCGATGACTCACCATCAAATATGGTAGACTTTTAGCGGTTGGTGTGTCTCCCTGCTGCGGTGCGTACCACATTGGTGCGGTGTTGTGATTCACCCACCCACCCCTCCCCCCCCTCCCCTTCCCCCAATTCATTTTTTTGTTCTTGTTTACACCTTTTTCCTCTCTCCCCCGTTCTTCTCTCCCCCGTTCTCTCCTTCCCCCCCCCCCCCCGCCAATCCTTCTCTGCCTCTGTGTGGAGCACTTCATTTTTTGTATACCTTTCTCTCTCTTTTTTTTTTTACACCAGTTACGCGCACTTTTTTTTGTCTTTTCCTCTACCAAAGACACACGCACACACACTCACCGTACATTCCATGACGGGGGCTGTCAACTTTTTTTTCCATCGATTCCCCTCCGCCGTTGAGGCGGTGGCGATATCGTTGGCGGCTCTCCCCTCACCCGCGGGTGGCCATCACGGCCACGAAACAGACACTGCACCTTCGTGGATTTGTGTATATCAGCAGTTTCCATGGGGCAGATCACGCACGATGCTTTAGTTCTGCATGTGTGTGTGTGTGTGTGTGTATGTATGTGGCGTTGTGACAGTGTTACTCCTCCATGCGTCTACGACTACTTTCCCTCCATCCCGTCCTTCCCGACCCCCCCCCTCGCGCACATTATTCCCAGACATAGCGGGCTCTGAGTATTTTCTGATCATACGCACATGCAACACGATGGGTTGTGTGTGTATACGTTGATCTAACTATTCCCTTCCGTCATTTTAGCGGTGCTTCCTGTTTATCTAATACACAGACATCGCTCCCCCCCCCCCACCACCACCACCACCTGCAGTGACAGGAAGGGGGTTTGTAGATCCGCTATTGCGCCTCCTGCGATGGCTGATGTTGGCCTGCGAGTCTTCCGTGCCTCTGTGTGTGGGGATTCTACAGGCTTCTCGGCTGCGGGCGCCCCATTTGTTTTTTTTGTGTGTGTGAAGGGGGGGGGAGGAGGAAGGGGGCTACATCTTGTGAAGAGCTTGTTCATAATAAGCTCATATATATATATATATATATATTGATAGCCTAGTGTGTGTTATGTGCAGCACGTTTCGGGGTACCTGTCTCGCTCTCTCGCTCTCTCCCTCCCTCACTCGCACACGATATCTGGGAGCTTCAGCGTTGTGGCACGAGAGAGGGAGAGAGCGGATCACACACTTAAAAAAAGCCCCACAATCACGTGAACTAACGGCATTATCATCGCACACTGAGAAATGCTCCCGGTGATGGCGAGAGCGGCATATTGCACCGTTGGCCCTCCCCCCCACCCCCACCCCCTCCCCCGAAGTCACCGTGCGCTCATCTGGACACGCAGTTCTTGTGGGGCTACTGAATGCTGTGGGGGAGTAGGGGAGTACCTTGACCGAGCAGAGGTGGCACTGCATCGTCATCTCTGGGCAGGCTCTTCGACTGGATGGCCAAGTGATAGAAAATCGACCTTCACGCGTACACGGCTGCCGCAATGCCGGATGACGCACGGAGTAGCAGGTGATCGCTCGCGGCTCGGTGTGGAAGGCGCCGTTGCACGATAATGGGCAGCAAATACGGAGGAAAAGGGCGAGGAAGGGGGGGGGCGTGCCACTCCACATGCTATCACTACGCATGCATGCATTCGTCCACGTGAGGGTTTTTAATAGCCTCCCTCGTCCCTATCTGCTCATCCCCATCCTCCCCCCCCAAAAAAAAAAAAAATTCCCGTCTTCTCTGCTTCCCTCGGTATCTCTGCCCTTGTTTACCTTTCTTTCTATTTAGGAAGACACAAAAACGAATGTCCTGGTGCAACATCGGGAGAAGGAGCGGTGCGAAGAGGGGGAAGGGGGGGGCGTTGAGGTCAACGCGGAGGAGAGAGCACCATGCTGTCCGTACTCTTGAGTGCTGTTTGCCGTGTTGTTCTTGGAGGATTGGCTGGCACCTTGGAAAAAAAGGGAGGGAGGAGAGGAGAGGGAATGCGGAGAAGTAAATAAAGGAGGGATCTGTGTGATTACCACAGCAGAGGTCGCGTACGACATGTATCCTCCCACATCACCCTTTCACCCTCAATGCACAAATCGACGTTCGTCGCCCCGTCAGTTCATCCTTCTCTGTGTCTCCCGCCCCCACTTTCCCTTCTTTTTGTGTGTGTGCTCGTCCGCGGGGTTCTTCCATTTATCGAGCAGATGACAACATCTCCGGCGTCTGCGGATCTGTCCGCGGCGGGGTTTCTCCGACGACCCGCGTCTCAGCGAGCAGCGCCCACGGCGGCCAAATATGTTGCAAGCGGCAACAGCCGCGTCTGCTCGGTACAACAACGGGGTGGAGGGAGGTCAGTAGCGTGCAAGGAAGTCTTCTTTGCAGGGTTCCACTGCGCATGGCCCTGTCGTCACTCACCACCGCGCGCCACAATGCCGCCCACGACACCGACGCCAGCAGTCGCCTACCCAGAATCGTCTGTTCGTGGCTTCTTCGAACGGTATGGGGCGGTGGAGGCGCTCTTCTACGACGAGGCACGTGGCATGGGCAGCGTCGTGTTTGCCGACGGCGCCGACGCCGAGAAGTGTTACCTCGCCGTGCACCTCTCCCTCATTCCTGCGCCTGATGGCAATGACGGGATGAGTCAAATCGTCTGGGAACAGGATACGTGGGACGAGGCGTTGGGCGAAGGCCAGTCTCGCACGCCGCTGCTTCTCCTATGCCTGGAATTCGCGCACTGCTGTCCGTTTGTGAACCCCTTCTTGCTGACACGTGACGCCTCCTCTCTGGTGGGCGAGGAGGAGGAGTGGGAGGTGCCGGGAGGCGAACTGAGCCGCGCGCTCCTCCTCCACTCTCTTTCATCTCTCCTGCTGAGATCCGACTCGGGGTCTACGGCGACGGAGCCTCAAGTGCCCGTTGCACCGCACGTGGTGGTCCACTGGAAAGCCGAAACTGTGGAGGCGCCGGCGCCACGCGTTGAGGTGGTGAAAGACGACGGTGATGACGCCACTGCCCATTGTCCAGCGGCAGCACCCTCGCGGCGTGTGAGGCGGTTTGGCCCAACCTTCCCTGGCCGTGGCATCCAGCCGGCTGCCGTTGAAGAAAAACTCTGGCAGTGTCTACGGCCGCCTCACGTTCCCGCTCAGGACGGTCACGTGGTGACGGTGATGGACCTGTGGTGGGAGTACTACTACCGCTACGTGTTGTACAAAACACAGCCCTCGTCTGACCGCATTGCCGACAACGCCTTCCGCTACGCCGAGCAGCTGTCACTGGCGCAGGAGGTGCGCAATCTCCACCAAGAGGGTCTAGAGTACACAAACTGTGACGAAGCGGCCGCCAGAAAAGTAATGCTGCGACTTGTTCATGACAACGTGTACCACAGCACCCTGTGCTACCTTCATGTAAAGCAAAAGCTCACGTACGATCCGACGTGGGCGAGTCTGATGCGCGACGTGTACACCGCGGAGACCATGCTGTACGTGCAGGAATGGAGGGCAACAGCAGAGAAAAGGACCGAGGCCACTAGGCAAGCCCGCCAAAGGCAGCAGCAGCAGCAGCGTACTGCCGCGAAGGGAGTCATCAAAAACAGAGAGAGAGCCACTGCACCACCGCCCTCAACAGTGTCCCCTAATCCTCGTCGGAGCAGTGCAGTCAAAGCCGCCTTCGAGGCGCTCCACAAGTCATGCCCAACAAAACAGGAAGACACAAACAAGCTGGACGCGGCAGACGACCGGCTGTGGCGCACAATGTCGCGAATCGAGGCCGCTGCAAACCTCATCGAGAACGTGAGACTGCTGGAGAAGATCAGACGCGGCAAGGTGGACCGAAACGGTCATGATAAGGCCAACACACAGTCGGGGGTCCCGCCAAACAGCGGCAGTGTTGGGCCATGTCAAATGGATATCGAGTCGGCGTACCCAGCCATGAGTGCTGCCCAGCGAGACGAGCAGCTGTACTCGGCAGTGATGCAGAATGTGGACGGTTATGTGGCCACTGGGACGGCCGGGGAGATGATGAGCCTCTGCGAGGATCCGAAGCTGTTCCGGTACGTCAAGGGTCACATCGGGTATGAAGAGGCGCATCGAGTGCCCTCCTACTGGCGTGCCTACATCAATGCGTTGTGGGTCCCACTGATCGCGCTTCTTCTTCTGGGATTCGGCACGTACTGTGTCGTCACCTGGATTGGCATCAACGAGTCACATGAAAAAGTCGTTGCAGAGCGCAAGCGTCATGAGTTTCACCGCCACCTGCTAAACCTGCTCAATCAGCAGCGGGTCCTCCTCAACAAGACGAGCGCGGACAGTGCCCAACTGGAGACGGCGCTGAAGAAGATCGAAGAGGCGATGCGGCGTACGTCTGAGGCGGCTGCGCAGGCCGGTGGGGTGTTCCGCATTCAACTTGAGCACGATCTGTGAGAGACCCCTCCGCCCCTGCTTGGGTAATGTGTGTGTGTGTGTGTGTGTCCTGCAGTGGAAGAAGACGTCTTTTACGGCCCCTGTGGACGGCGGAGCTGACACACACACACACACACAGCCACAGAGATGCGATCGTGCCCCTCTTCGTTCCGTCTACCACATCCTGTTACACTAACGTATATATCCTCCTCCTCCTCCCCACCCCCACCCCAACCAAAAGAAAAACACGGTAATAAAACATCATGTGCATACATATATATACATTATATACATTATATATATATATATATACTATGTGAAACGAGAAAAGTAACAGTCAAACGACAGGAGGCCGCGCCCTTTCGCCCCGTCTTCTCTCGCTCTCCCGCCATGCCTTGCCCTGCCCTGCCCTACCCCCCCCCCTTCACACGCACACTGTGGGGGTTCTCCTCCGGTCTGTCGCAATAGCGAAAAGAGGGGAGAAGAGGTCAGAGAGGTGAGGAGGAACCCATCAAAGATGCCGAGTTTCACATATGTGCAACGACTCTGTTATGTTTCCTTTTTGTTTTGATTGTTTGTTGGATTGCTTGTGTCCGTCATGCGCTGGTGGCATGTGCGCGCAGCGGCGGTCTCGGCATGTCCAACTCCCCTACCATCATCACTCCTCACTCTCCCCAACTCTGTCCCCTGCTCTACACACACACACACACACACACCTCCGGTGACGTCGGATGTGCGCACTGTCGCCCACGAACGGGACGGCTCTGCTGCACCCACCCCTCCAAATTGCCTGTTCAAAGGGTGGTCAACGCCGCCCCTGCCGCGGCTTATATACACACTTTAACCTCAACTGGGGAAGTGCCGTTTCGCCCTCCTTCCCCCTCTCTGTGAACACCAACCCCTTCGGGTGCTCCTGTCCGTCTGTCTGTGACTGTGAGTGTGCATGCCTCGACTGCTTCACACAACACGCACAGACGACAAGTAATCGTAAACATAAAAAGGGGAATGCCACCGCTTCATAGCCGCGCAACACGGCAGCTCGTCACAGAGCGCAACAAAATCGAAGGCCCGCGCTCGCTGCACCGCGGCATCCACTACCAAGAAAATGAAAAACATGCCTCGACGTACATGCAGAACGCCCAGAAGAAGCGGGCCGATCACCGGGACTTGCTCGTGCATCATCAGCGCATCAACGAAGACCTGCAGGACATCTACGCCCGCACGGCGGCTCTGCACTCGGACAACATGACGATGGAGGAGCGCATCGAAGAAAACTGGAAAAAATTCGAGCGTATCGGTGGTAAGCGGCCCACGAACGTGCGCGTGCGGGGACAGGACGCCGTCCTATGTGCAAATCAAACCGCTGTGCCGTATGCAGAGCGACTCGCACAGGTGTCCCAGCAGAAGAAGGAGCTGCGGGAACGCGGCGCGTGGGAGCGACTGACGCACGGTGAGGCTGTGGATTACAGCCAAGGTAGTGCACTGCACGCCGCCAAGGACAAGCGTGTTCAGATGTTCCAGCGCCGGCAGCTCCGTCGCGCGCACTTGCTCAGACGTGTTGGTGACCCGACGCCGTTGAAGCAGTCCGGCACGTATGACATGAACAGTGGCACTCTCCAAATATTCAACAAGACAATTCGCAACGTACAGCGTGAAGTAGCGCACGACGCCCGTATTTCTGAGGTTCGAGAGCGCCGAAAGAATAGCCGGAGCCAATGGGATGTCAACGAGAATGGCAACGTGAACCGACCAGACCATGAAGTGTTGCGGTACTCACGCGACTGGGAACTAGGGCCGAGGCGCAAGACCGGTGGTGGTAGTGGCGGTGGTGGTGGGCGCAGAGGACGCAAACGTGGACGAGATGATGTATGAGCTTACCACGGAAACACATGCGTGTTTGAGTCATTCGATGTTGTCGAAGCTTGGTCGGGGGAAAGAGGGTGTGTTGGAGTAAGCGTGAACAGTCGAGTGGGATCGGCGCTGTAAGACACTCAGAGATGCTGCTGCTGTTTCCAGTTCAATGCCTCGTAAGGAGGGCCCCTCCTCCATCTCTGTGTGTGTGTGTGTGTTTGCCTCGCATCACCCCCTTCCATCCACACACACACACACACACACACACACCGCGAAATGGAAGGAAGGCAGTACATATATATATATATAACGTATATATACGTATAAAAGGACACACACACAATACGTATTCAAGTGTGAAATAAAACAGCAATAAAAAAAACGTTTTTTTTTTGCTGTGGTGATGGTGGTGGTGGTGGTGGTTACTGCCGTCTGAGAAATAAATGAAGGGAGGAGAAGGGGAGCCAAGTCTACATGGGCATATGCGTACGTGTATGCGCAGTGGCGACTGGGTGGTGTGTGTTGATGGGGTAGAGGAGGAGGAGGAAGAAAATGCCCCAAGCGCGTTGTAACAGGACACCCCTGACTCCGTCCATGCTGATGCCTGATGGTACTTGTCGGCACAACAACCTCTGCACCGGTGGCGGCCTGGACACAACTGCCAACTGCAACCTTATTCTCATGCCCCCCTACCCCCCTTCCTCTCCCTTCCTCCCTCCCGTATTTTTTTATATAACACACACACACACACACACACACACACACTACGAGAAACAGCACGCGCACGCACATACCTAGACAGACAGACAGACAGACACAACACGATCCGACTCGCCACAAATACGCGAAATAAAATTTAAAAAAATTTAAAAAACAAAAATGGTAGTCAGCCACCCGCGCGTGGGCTTTGATGTGTGCTTTATTTCCTTCCACGACGATAACCTTCCAGGCACTGCCATCACGGACCCAAAGAACCCCGCGTCGTTTGTGCTCACCACGGGGGGATTTCCTCAGGAGGTGGTGGTGCAAACACATGCCTCATCGGCAAAGATCGCGAGGCTCTCTGTGACCCTTAATGACGCAAAGGACATTCTGATTGAAAAGTGTTGCAGGGAAACGCCAGTAGAGTTTGAAGTCATGGCAGAGCGTACCCTTGCTCGCGGTGCCCTTGTGAGCAGCAGTAGCAGTGCCCCCAGTGCAACCTCAGCGACAGCAGCGGCTGATGTGGTTTGTGGAGCGCAAACCGAGACGTTCGACTTGGACCCCGAAGGTGCGGGGCGCGACATCCGCTTCATTCGACTCACAATCCTCTCCGGATACAGCGAGTTCGTCGCGGTCCACAGCATCGAGGCGTGGGGGGAGGAATCCCAGCAGCGGATCGCGGTGCTTCAAAGCAAGCCGGAGATTGTCATGTAGAGCTGACCGGTGCTGCGCCGTCATGTGGTTAACGAGGGGAGAGTGAATTGGTCTCGTCACCCCCCCCCTCCCTCCCTCCCTCCTCCCGTGGGAGAAGGCCGACATAATTCTCATTCACCCCTACGAAAGAGGCGCCTGGGAACCAGTCCATGCCCTGCGCGCTCTCTCCTGGCATGCGTCATGTCTGTATAGCGGTCTGGTGATCACGCGAGAATGGGTCGACGGCGCTCACTGCACACACAGACACGCATGGTGTGTATGTCTGTGTCTGTCTGTGTGTGTGTGGGGGGGGGGGGTGTAGATGAGCAAAGAATTCATCGCTGCAAAGGCATAGGGGATATTTTAAAAAAAGAGGGAGATGTTCTTCAGTGCCGTAGCGTTCTTTATGCCTCAATGCTGGGAAGAGGTGGTGGTGGTGTGTGTGGCTGCGCTGGCAGAATAGAGAGGTGTGATGGCAGCTGTGAAGCCTCGGTCAGGTGTTTGACATGTACATAATATATATATTCATTTATCGATCTATTAGCCCGTATCATGAAGGGAAACAGGTGAAAAAAAAATGACGCAGCAACCCCCCGGCCCCCTTCTCCGCCCCCTTATTCACCTTAGCGCGCACCATACACACACACGCGCGCGCGTGGAAAGGGGGGATGGAGATAGACACCGACACGTATGCACACGACTTCGGCACATCCGCTGCATGCATACCACACATGGCAAGATGCGAGATCCCAAAGAAAAGAACAAGAGTATGGGGGGAGGGGGGAGGGGGCGATCAATGCGCAAGACCAACCACAACCCCACCAGCCTTGATGCTCACCAGAGAGGGTGGCTGACACACAACTGCGTGTGTATTTGTGGATGCTCACTAAGTGACAGGAGAGAGCCCGTTTCGGAGACGCGATGTGCAGGATGGAGTGATAGAATTGACCGGAGTGCTATCACCTGCCTCTCGCAGGCGACGCACCGTTTCTCCACCCTCCCCCTCCCTCCCCTGTCTACCTGTTTCAATGAAGCATAGCCACACAGGAGAACAAGAGGAACAAATGAAAAAAAAAGTCTCGTGAGGGCGGATGTACATCACGGTGCCGCGCGTTATTCTCACCTACACACGCACACACTCGTCTACCTCCCTCGCTGTCCACACTGTGTATGTCCTTTGCACCCTTCCATTCTTCTACCGCATCACCTCTGACATCGCCGCGTGTCACGACACACGGTGGGGGGAGGGGGAGGGGGTCAACGTGCGTTGGGCACATGAGCACGACATCCATCAAAACACACATTGAACCGTATCCACCCCCACAACCAAAAGAAAAACTAGAAGAAAAAAAGGTGGGGCATTACCAGCCGAACGAGTAGGAGAGCAAAAAAACAACAACGATGGCCTCTATTTTGGACCCCAGGCAACCGATTGAACCCCTCCAGCGGGCGATGATGGTGGCCAAAGACAGCACCATGTCTACGGCGATGTTGAACGTATTTGGTGGCTACGTCATGGGGTTTGGCTTCTCGCTCTTTGGCTCTATGATCTCTGCTGAGACGACCACGCAGGCTATGGGAACGGCGGACTTCTTTCGGTATAGCCTGCGCAGTGCTCACCGTCTCGCAGGCAGCTTCGCCTTCTTCGGCTTCCTGTTTGGTGGAATTGAGGTGGCATTGGAGAAGCGTCGAGGCCGCAAGGACAAACTGAACCCAACGATTGCCGGTGCTATCATTGGTGGTGGATATGGATGGCGCTCATACAAGTACCCCGGCTTGGCTGCCGGCATCGTGGGTGGTGCAGCTTTTTCGCTGGTGTTCGAGAAGATGTTGGATGCGATGGGCATGTCCCAGCACTAAGCCAGGGGACGCGACACAAATCAAGAGCAGCTCGGAAAGAAAACTTAATAATAAGTGCTGGGTCACGTGTCAGCGAGGCGAAGCTGATGAAGCGAGTGAGTGGGGAAGGGAGGAGGGGGGAGTAGTGAGGGGTTGAGGGAGGCTGTCGCTGCATCTTGGACATTCCTCACCGTCCACCACCGATGCCGCTCTACTCATGGCTGCAAGTGCTGCCCTGCCCTCGTCTCCCTAGTAAAGAGAAGGGAAGGGGAGGGCTCGCTCCCTCTGCTGGCGTGACTTCTTTTTTTTCTCCCGCTTAGCTCATCCCCCCCTATGTCTCCCTCTCTAATGTTGTATTGTCGCCGTGCACACCTCTGTGCATATGTGTGTGTGTGTGTGTGTCAGTGTGCTCTCCTTCTTCCCCTCCGTGTCTGGATTGTGTGATCCCACTACTGACTCGGATGACAACAACGTTCTCAGCAATAGGGGGTGGGGGGGCTGGAAGAAAACAGTGGCTCTGTGCGTCTTCACAGATGTCCTCCTTTGGTACTTCGATACCGCCCCCACCCCATGAAAGAAAAACACAGATGTACTGCATGAGACCCCCCCCCCCTTCGTACTCTCTCTTCCCACTACCTCTCCCCTCCACATATGCATATATTTGCACCCACGTGCTCGTTGTATACAGCCGCATTGTCTCGCTTTACGTTGCACGCGTGTAGCACCACCCTCCCCCCCCCCAAAAAAAAAAAAAGGTATCGTCAACGAGCGTTCCGATACACCGGATCGGCCCCGCCTTTTTCCTCCCCTCCACACCCCACCTCCCTCTTCACCACACACAATCCACGACTTGTCATGCTTCGTCGTGTCGCCACTGTGTACGCGCTGCGTAGCCGCGCTGGCGTGACTGCTCTGGCCGTCTCTGGCGGCCTCTCTGCAAACGCAAGTGCGTTCACCTGCCAGGCATCCCCTCTGCAGCAGATGCGCTGGGCCTCCTCGGATGCTGCAGCACCGACGGCCACCAACGTGCAGCGCAACAATAATACGACTAGCCCTGTGCAGAGTCAACGTGGACGGCGTGACGCGCTGCCGCCGGCATTCGACATTGTGCACTGGAACGACGAGAACACCTCGGCAGGTCACCTGCTCCGTGTGGTGCACCGTGACGGCTTCATTGTGCTGGACTACCACCGCCAGCGTGCGTCCACTGCAGAAGTTCGCGAGGATGGCACTCGCGCAGCGAATCCAAACCGCGCTGAGAAGGTGGTGACCGTGACTCTGCCACCGGTGTACGTGGCCCGGTTTCTCGGAGTGTTGGAGGGGCGCATGAACAAATTGGAGGTCCAGTCACGTTTTACGAACGCCTCTTTTCTGCCGAATGCGGCGAAGGGAAAACATCACTACACTCTTCATTGCACCTCCATGAAGCCAACCACTGGGCAGATCCAGACCGTGGATGGTGCGGACGTGCAAGAGGAGACGGTGGAGTGGACAGTGGAGTTCAACGCGGCGGAGTCGCTGATGTTTCACCGCTTCCTCACACAAGCCCTTCACTACAACACCGGTTTCTCCCGAAAAGTGTGAGGTAAACAGAAGTCACAACGCCACTAAGAAGACGCATGGCCGGGCGTAGTCGTAAGAAGGCAAAAAGAAAACTGTGGGGGAGACCATGGAAAGATGGCATTGCGCGTGTGTGTGTGTTTGTGTGTGTCAGTCTGTGTGTGTCTGTGTGTGTTTACTGTGGCTGATGTGCCATCCTGGGGGGTACGCGCACAGTTGTCGCCGATCTGTTGGTGGAAGATTCTTCTTCTTGGAGGGTGGGAGCGCCTCTTTCTTTTTTTTTTGGTGTATACGGACGAGTGTGTGTGTATTGTGTGTGTGTGTGTGTGTGTGTGTCTGGTGGAGGAGGGGGTGGAGAAGGGGGGAAGGGGCTTAGTGGTTTGTTCTAGTGAGCGAACGCAACGGTGTACCTCTCCCTCTTCATGAATGTGGGTTGTGGATGTTCACCAGAGAGCACATACTAGTCCTCCTCCCCCCCTCCCCCCCCTC
Source organism: Porcisia hertigi (assembly GCF_017918235.1). NCBI lineage: Eukaryota > Euglenozoa > Kinetoplastea > Trypanosomatida > Trypanosomatidae > Porcisia > Porcisia hertigi. Next base: position 514,073 of record NC_090568.1, read on the forward strand.
TCTTCCCATCCAGCCCTGTGTGCTTGCGCTATCCTTTTTTTTTCGGGTCTTCAAACAGCCGAGGATGATGCATATAGCGAGTCTGGGTATTTCCTCTGAGCACACACACACACATACACATACATACGCACATAGACAGACAGACATGTGATTTCGCAGATGCATGAATTACTTGCGCATGCCTCACCATCAACTCTCCTTATTTTTACGTGCATAATATGTTCATATCTGCATGCTCTAGCGATCCCTCTTCCCTCATCCCCCTTTCCTTTCTCTCTCTCTGCGTATGCATACACAACCACCGCAAGTACTCTTGCTGCTGTACCAGAGTGCACTCAGCCCCCTCCTCCCCCCCCCCTCCTTCAGGCCACTGCACAAGCGTTCTGTTCTGGGGTCCTCCCGTCATTGTGACCACACATGCTTCTCTTTCGCCAAAGCGCTGATATGACAGAGGGCAACGAAGAGCACCACGAACCGGTGAAGGGCATGATGGAGCAACACGAAACCGTCGACGCTGCTGCTGCTGAACACGAAACCCTTTTATATGAAGATGGAACCGACCTATCGCGCGAGGCATCCAGCTCCGTGGATCCGTACGGAGACCCGGGAAGCGCATCGTACCTCGCGCGCGAAAGCACAGTGCCGCCACTAGATCAGGTCGAAACGGCGGAGGATCACTATCTGGACAGTGAAAATTATCTCGGGGTCAATGGAGTCGCCTCTGCCCCGGCTGCCTCCGCACCAGTGCCGTTCGACGACGTCCCAGCGCTTCCAATTCCACGCACCAACAACTCGGGCTCGTACGCCGCAGCAAGGAGTAACGACGCGAGGCACAACAGCTACTACACCTGTACTCCTCGCGGAGCGGCGTCGTCGTCGCCGCGCTCGCTCAGCGGCATCAGTGGCGGCGGTATCGGGAGTATACACAGGCAACAGTACCGCCGCTGCTCCTCTGTGGTGATGTCTGCGCGCCTCCTCTCGGCACGCCGGGCCAGCTCTGTGAACGGTGTTGTTGGCATCATGGATAGCTGCTATACGTCAGTCACCCGCCGCAACAGTGGCATGACCGAAGGTGAGCGCTTGGCGGTGGAGCGGATGATTGAAAACGCATACCGTCGACAGGAAGCGGCAGAGCGTGCGGAACAGTACGCACTCGCGCGCCAGCGCACCATTGTCACGGGAGAACTCGAGCGTGCCAAAAATGCGCACCAACGTCAAATGCGGCTGGACGAGGAGCTACACGAGCGAGTGGAGATGAGCGGCCGCAGTCGCCAAGAGCGCATGAACTCTGCGGCACAGCGTCGGCAAGAGCTGGAGAAGCAGCGCTTGCGCGCACTCTTTGACACAATGGCAGAAAAAGACGCTCGCTACAGTTGCCGGGATCCGTACTCCACTATGATTGTGCAGCGTCGGTACAGTTCTAGAGTGCGGAACGCCGCGGCGATCGCGCCGCAGAGGCGCTCCTCCCCTCCTCCCAAATCGAAGTCGCGCGGGAGCCCTCGAGCGAGCCACTGTGCGGGGGAGGGGATCACCAAAGGCAACACGGATGACGACCGCGCCTTGTCCCCTCCCACGGGGCGCCGTAGCAACACTCCACGCATCGACATGTCTAAACCGCGCCAGTGCCTATCCCTCGATGCCTGGAAGGCCCCGGAGAAGCAGCATCAAACCCCGCATCGGAACGGCGGATCTGATTCACACTTGCGCCTGTCTCCGAAGGTCTGGAGAACTGTGAGGGTAGTCGAACACCCACATCAGTGGCACTGAGACAAAAACTACATGTGTGCAGCACACACGCAAAGCCTCCCACCCCACACACACTGCGATGCTGCTCCGGGATACCCATTCATATATATATATATATATATTTTTTTTTAACACGTTTGGCTTTATATACACACACCCCGTCCCCACTGCCACTCTGGCACACACTGTCCTCCTCCTCGTCCTCCTCTTTTTATTTGCTGTTGGTCTTGATGCCTTTGCACCCCCACCCCCAAGAATAGGGGGGAGGAGGAAAGGGGGGAAAGAGGGGCGTCGGGTAGCGGTGCGCCAATATAGAGAAGATGCTAAAGTGCGGTGGATGATTTCTGTTTTGCCCCTCCCCCTCCCCCAACACACACACACACACACACGGTGGTTGGAGGAGGAGTGTAACGAACGGAAGAACACTGGCGTCCATGTCCGTGTGTGTGTGTGGGGGGGGGGGGGGGGGTCTGTGCGTGTGAACGAATGATGATAGCGGAGGGGAGAAATCGTATATATCACATCGTGCCTTCCTGGGCGTCGTTTCTTTTTCTTTTGTTGCCTTTCCTTGATGCAGCTCGTTTGACATGGTAACACCCTCCACTCGCGATACGGTGTCGGTCTGTGTGTGCGTGTGTGTGTGTGTATGTAGGTGTTGAGAGGGGGAGGGGGCGCCCGCCCGCCCAACGCGCCTGCGCCCATTCACTGATTAGAGGAATGTGTTGTCGACGTGGTTGTTGTACAGATGTTGTGTTCACCCGCCCCCCTTCCTCCCCTCCCTCTCACGGGCGGCGCGTGAGCGAACGAATCTAAAGCTGTACGTGTGTGTGCGTGTGTATTTTATATCGTTTTTTTATTTAGTTTTTTTCTTCCCTTAGTTTGATCACTTCTGCCGTATTCCCCAGTATAACTACGCGTAGCTGTTCTCCCATTGTGCACAAATCCCAAGGAAAGGAAGAAGACCCGAACGCGAACAAACTCCACAGCACACGCACACGCCTACACAAATACCCTTCGTGTGCACATTATTGGTTTTGGGAGGGGGAGTACACGTCCGTGTAACAACTGCCAGCCCAACAGAACCTCCCCTTTTTTTTTATTACTCGCACACCCACACACACACACACGCACCACCCACACGTCATCACCACATTGTTAGCGTACCCTAACGGCAATTCTCAGCAAAATGCGCTCGAGTCAAAGAGAGAAGAGACTCACGGGTGCGCCAAGGGAGACAGTGATGAGAGAGAGAAAGGTATTCCATGGGGGGGAGGAGGGAGTAGGTCGAGTCAACTGGTGTCGTTAATTATACTGAGTGGATCCCCCCTCCCCCCGCCCCCCCCCCGATATCCTAAAATGGCCAAGACACTTCTCGTCACCACCCCTCATTCTTTTTCTCCGCCTTTCTTGTAGCACTGCTCATATCTACATCACCTGCAGAGAGGCAACGTGAAATAACGCTCACACACGTGGATCCACAAACCCGTGATTTTTTTTTCTCACAAGTCACCCCTCCCCCCTTCCCCCTCCCCCCTCCCCTCAACGTGCTCATCGATCCACCCACTCCATCGGCACGGTTACACACGTGTGTACATTTATAAAGCTCAAAAATGAAGAAAAGCCCCAGCGCGAACAGCATCAACCTGGACGGTTGCTGTATGGCCTCCGTTGCAGCGCAGCGCGAGTCTTCGCCGGTGACAATGATGCCAATGAAGACTGCAATGACGAGGGATACGGTCAATGCCAGTATCTCCTCTCTTGGGCTACGTAGCCAGTCTAGCACCCCGTTGCCAAACATCGAACTGGATAAAACCACTATAGAACTCATCCGAGAAAATGAACAGATGCTTCTGAGAATCAAAACCTTGGAGCATGAGCTCGACAAGAAGCAGATCCTCCTCAATCATGCAGAGGAGGAACGGAAGAACCTTGCGTGCAATGTTGCCGATCTGCGAAATCAGTTGGGAATGGCGACAAGCAAGGCAACCGAATCATCGGGCAAGGTGATTAACTACGAGACGGCGTACACCGAGCTGCAGTACACCTTCGATAAGCTAAAGGAGGACTCGGATGCCTTGAAAGAGAAGCTCGAGGAAGCCACAAAACGAGAACGGATGCTCATGCAAAGCACCCACAGCACGGTGCAACGGCAGACTCAAATGTTGGAGGCCTTTGACTTGGTGAAGGACGCCATGAAAATGCCCAATACACTCGTGGTATTCATTCAGGATGTCATGAAGAAGTTTAATGACCCTGCGCTGCGCCGAGCAGACCGCCAGCCTAAGCTGAAGAACGACATCGATCGGATCGAGTCTCTGGTGGCAATGTACAAGCCAGACATGTCGGCCTCAGCCGCGGTCTCGCCAGATGGTGTACCGAACTTGGACATCCCGATTCGGCAGGGCGTCTACTCGCTCTCGCACGTGATTACGACACTGTTGAAGGACGCAATACGCGAGTAGACGACCCCGACGGCAGTGGGAAAGAGTAAACACGTGGTGGAATGAAGTGGCATACCTGAAGGGGGGGAGGGGAGGGGGGGGGGGCTGATCACCCGCGAGAACCCATACCGGCTCCATTCCCCTCCCCCTCCTCCTCCCTCCTCCCAAGTGTTTCTCCAGAGGGCCCACTGTAGTATACCCTCTTATTCCACCCTCCTGTTTCCCAGAGAATATTGATACGTGCAGGTCGTCAACACCTCGTACCCTCAACATCTGTTCCGCGTCAGCGCGCGGTGGGGGGTGAGGAGGGGGGGGGGCATCATTGCCAAGGGCCGTATCCACCAGCACAGACGCCTCCACAAGCGAAGTCTCAGTACTGCTTCTCAGCTTCTGTTAGGTTTGTGTCCCCACCCGCCCATCCCCCCCCCCCCTGAAGGAATCAAAGTCCCCGTAGAAAAGACACACACACACACATGCACGATCTAGATTGCTTCGATTCTCATACATTTCAAGTCTTCTTTTTAGAGTTTTTGCCGTTTTTTTTTTTGGGGGGGGGGTGGCGGGATAAACTACACACGCCCCCCAAACCCCCTTTTTTTCCCTCGAGTATGAAAAGGTGCAAACATATCCTCTGCACCATCCAAGAAACAACAGCACGCAAAAAAAAAAACGTCAAGCGATACACACACACACACACACAACCGCGTTGCCCCCTCCCATCTTGCACCGCCCCCATCCGTCTTGCCCTCTGTTGATCCCACTATGAGCTCGATGCCCCACTCGTCTGGCTCCATGTTGGACCTTCTTCCACCACCACCATCCACCCTCCCTCCCCACCCCCTCTCTCCACGTCTCACTTCGGACCTGCACAACACCAACGCATATGCACGCAGATTCCTCAGGTTCGCCGCTTACCCCCTTTTTTCTCTCCACCGTGCGTGCCAGAAGTACCGTCCCGTTGACGCGCACACACACACACACACGCCTCGCTCCCTCCCCCCCTCCCCTCTTTTTTTTACCCCTCCATCATCCTCTCGAGTCATTCCCATGGCCGAGGAGGATATTGCGGACTTCACCCTCAATGACGAGAACGTCATCGACACGGACCAGGGACTCGCCAAGCAGGACTTCAGCAAAATCAACCTCGATGAGCTCAATGTCGACACCTTCGAGGTCATGTCGCGGCAGGCCACCATCAACGTAGGCACCATTGGCCACGTGGCACACGGCAAATCCACCGTTGTCAAGGCGCTCAGCGGTGTCAAAACTCAAAAGTTTCACCGAGAGGCCGTTATGAACATCACCATCCACCTCGGCTACGCCAACGCGAAGGTGTACCAGTGCGAGTCCTGCCCGCGCCCCATCTGCTTCCAGACTTACCCGTCCTCGCAGCCGGATAGCACGCCATGCCCCAACTGCGGAGAGACCATGACGCTGAAGCGCCACTTCTCCTTTGTCGATTGCCCTGGCCACGACGTGCTGATGGCCACCATGCTGAACGGCGCCGCCATCATGGACGCCGCACTGCTGCTCATCGCCGCCAACGAGTCGTTCCCGCAGCCACAGACGCTGGAGCACCTCGCCGCGGCGGAGATGATCGGCGTATCGTCACTCATTGTCCTGCAGAATAAAGTTGACCTTGTCAGTCGGGAGCATGCGGCGGCACAGTACGGCATTATTCGCCACTACCTCGCAACAAAGACAGCGTACACGAAAGCACCCGTGATCCCGATCTGCGCGCAGCAGAACATTAACATGAATTTCTTGCTCGACTACCTCGTGCACATCCCCCTCCCACGGCGCCAGCTGCATGACTCGCAGTACTTGAGCGTGCTGCGCTCCTTTGATGTTTCGCTGCCTGGCCCGATTGGGGATGTGGCAGAGGTGCTCAAGGGTGGCGTTATTGGGGGCACAGTCGCGGCCGGTGTGTTGTGCGTCGGGGACGAAATTGAAATAACCCCTGGCCTTTTGGTGCTTCGACGACGGGACGGGCTGCTGCCGAGACGACAGGACGTCTTGTCAGGGAAAGAAGTGACGTACGTCTTGTCTCCGCCGCCTGGTGAGGTGTACGCCGTTCCGCTGCGCACCACCGTTGTGCGACTCCAAGCGGAGCAGAACGAGCTGCAATTCGCCGTCCCGGGCGGCCTCATCGCCATCGGCACAACGCTCGACCCCTCCCTGACGCGGCAGAACAAACTGCGAGGGCAGGTGGTGCGTGTGGTGCGGCGCGGTCCCGTATGGCGGTCGAACCGTATGAGGCACCATGCGCAGAACTTCAAAAATCCACACGCGGTAGAAGAAGCAGCCCCCGCCACCGGCTCCGCGACGTTCGCGACCACCAAGTCGACGTGCAACGCAACGCCGATGCCATGGGGTGCCATTTCTGCCCATCCGTACCCGACTGCAGCCCCGTGCGAAGTGGAGTGTCGCACAGGTATGCAGGTGTATCAAGAGGTGCTCATCCAGTTCTTCCTTCTGCGCGAGATTCTCGGCCTCGCCACACCGCGTCGCGGCGATGGCGCCGTTTTCGACGACGGGCCGAGCGCATATCGAGTCCACCCAAGCCGCGTCACTTCCACGCGTCGCCGCGTCGCGCCACTGCGAGAAGACGAAAGCATCGTCCTGAGTGTGGGAACGCTGACAACAGCAGCGACGGTGCTGCGGACGTCACGGCATGCTGGTCGAGCCATCTGCAGGCTGGAGAGTCCCCTCTTCGCCATTCCCCCGCACCAGCGCATCGTGCTAGCGCGGTATGTGGATCGAAAAGTTCGAGTTATTGGATGGGGCACAATACGCGAGGGCGTCCCCGTGAAGCTCTTGCCGGAGGAATCGCAGTGAGGCTGACAGTGAATGCGAGAGCGACAGAGAAGCGAGCTGACGGGGGGGGGGGGGTTCCCCGTCATTGGAGAAACGCTTTACATATGGCCTTCCTCCTCCCCCCACAGTGCTGCTGGACTAGCTGTTCGTGGTGACATGAACGGGAAGGGGGGGGGGGAAGGTTGGCGCAGCTGCGACACCACATGGCAGTATGCGCGCAGTCACCCGTTGCACTTGGATGCCCCGTCGTTTCTCGTCGGCCTTTGCTCTTTACCTTCCCTCCGACCTCTCCTGCCATCCTCCGACCTCACCTTTCCCAACGTTGTTCACACCACGTCAAATATGACAACGTGTGAAGAAGTCCACACACACAACAAACAACACAACCGGCAGTAGTCGTGGTCGTTGTCCCTCTCTGGTGTGTGTGTGTGTGTGGATGTGAAAAGGGAGGAGGAGGAGGAGAGAGGCGTCTGGAAAATATATATTTTTTTGGGAGTTCGTTTGTTTTTTTTTCCGCTGCTTTGGGCGTCTATCGCCTTTTCCCCTCCCCTCCCACTACAAGAGTGATTTCTCCATCCTCCTCACGCGGTGCAGACAAAATCACGGGCTGGGCTCCGCGACGCCACACAACAGGGTATGAAGCCATGCATGTAACTGTACAAGCGATGTGTGTGTGTCTGTCTGTATATATATATATATGCATGTATGCGTGTGTCTTGAAAGAGGAGAGGTGGGGGCATCGGTTGCGGTTCCCCTTCGCCGTTATTCTCACTCAAAGGAATCCTCTCATTCAACCCCCGACCTCTTCCGCCCCACTCGTCTGGCTCCATGTTGGACCTTCTTCCACCCCCACCATCTACCCTCCCTCCCCACCCCCTCTCACCACGTCTCACTTCGGACCTGCACAACACCAACGCATATGCACGCAGATTCCTCAGGTTCGCCGCTTACCCCCTTTTTTCTCTCCACAGTGCGTGCCAGAAGTACCGTCCCGTTGACGCGCGCACGCACACACACACCTCCCTCCCTCCCCCCATCCCCACTCTTTTTTTTACCCCTCCATCATCCTCTCGAGTCATTCCCATGGCCGAGGAGGATATTGCGGACTTCACCCTCAATGACGAGAACGTCATCGACACGGACCAGGGACTCGCCAAGCAGGACTTCAGCAAAATCAACCTTGACGAGCTCAATGTCGACACCTTCGAGGTCATGTCGCGGCAGGCCACCATCAACGTAGGCACCATTGGCCACGTGGCACACGGCAAATCCACCGTTGTCAAGGCGCTCAGCGGTGTCAAAACTCAAAAGTTTCACCGAGAAGCCGTTATGAACATTACCATCCACCTCGGCTACGCCAACGCGAAGGTGTACCAGTGCGAGTCCTGCCCGCGCCCCATCTGCTTCCAGACTTACCCGTCCTCGCAGCCGGATAGCACGCCATGCCCCAACTGCGGAGAGACCATGACGCTGAAGCGCCACTTCTCCTTTGTCGATTGCCCTGGCCACGACGTGCTGATGGCCACCATGCTGAACGGCGCCGCCATTATGGACGCCGCACTGCTGCTCATCGCCGCCAACGAGTCGTTCCCGCAGCCACAGACGCTGGAGCACCTCAAGGCGGTGGAGATCATGAAACTGCACCACCTGATTGTCCTGCAGAACAAGATCGACCTTGTCGGTGAGGTGAGGGCACATGACCAGTACCGCCAGGTACGTGCCTACCTGGACAACATCGCGTTGAACGTACCGATCGTGCCGATCTCGGCACAATTGAAGCGCAACGTGGATTACTTACTAGAGTACCTCCTCCACATCCCGATGCCGGTGCGCCACCTGAAGGCACCGGTGCGCATGACAGTCGTACGCTCCTTTGACATCAACAAGCCAGGAGAGGGAGACATTGAGAACCTGAAGGGCGGTGTGGCTGGTGGCACCGTCACGCAAGGTGTGATCAAGGTGGGGCAGGTGGTGGAGATCCGCCCTGGCATGGTGCGCTCGCGCAGCTCCAACGAGCAGGGCCCCCGCTTCACCTATAGCCCACTCAAAACGCGCACGGTTACGCTCAAGGCAGAAAACAACGTTCTTCAGTACGCCATTCCGGGTGGCCTCATCGCCGTTGGCACAACGCTGGACCCTACCCTGACGCGCCAAGACAAGATGGTCGGTAATATGCTGGGCGAAGAGGGAACGCTGCCGGAGGTGTACTGCGAGATTGAGGTGCAATACTATCTCTTCTCTGAGATGGTCGGTGCCAAATCCAAGGATGGCAAGTCAATAGGGAAGCGCGTGCAGAAGTTGAATGTGCAGGAGTCCCTGCAGATCAACGTAGGCACCCTCACCGCTGGCGCGACGGTGCTCGATATCACACAGGATCCCGAAATCGCCAAGCTGGAGCTGGTGACGCCGGTGTGCTGCTCCACGGGTGAGCAAGTGGCGATCTCGCGTATGGTGGACAAGACATTCCGTCTGATCGGCTGGGGAACAATCCGCCGTGGTGTTCCCATGAAGCAGAGCAATTAAAATGCCTCGGTAGCTTTGAGGAAGAGAGAGGCGAGAGAGAGAGTGTGCGTATAGGGGGAGGGGGAGGGAGGGGAAGGGGAGGGGAGTGTGCCCGTAGTGCTCTCACACGACTTACCCCCTGCCTCCCTCCCCCTGCCTCCCTCCCTCTGCCTTTCTTCCTTCGCTTGAGCGATGTGGTCTTTTTTTTTAAGAAAAGGGCCAATGAAAAAAAAAATCTAAAGAAAACAAAAGAAAATTTCAAATGAGTGGAGAGAGAGAGGGGCGGTTAGGGCAAATCGTGTAAGGAGAAAGAGAGAGGTAGAGGCTGCCGCAGTCGCAGACACCGATATCCGTGCGTGTTCGATGAACCTAAACACACAGTTCTTGGTGTGTGTGTGTGCGCGCGCGCGACCCTCTCCTCTCTACAATTTCTTTGATCTCTCTCCTACACACCTACTCACGCCTCCCCTTCGATTACCTTTCCTCCTCCTGTAATCATCCGGTGTGGTCCTCCACGATGTGTTGAGTCATGGGCAACGAAAGGGGGGAAGGAGGGGCATTTATATATTTATATATATATATGAAGAAGAAAAAAGTGCGCTTGATATAATTAATCGAGTTGATGTTTGGAATGTTGGTCGTGCCCCGTGTGTGTGTGTGTGTGTGTGTCCAATGGTCGCTGACGCGGCGGCGGGCAAAGTGTTGTCGTGGTTTTTTTTTCGCGTTTGTGTAGGCTCAAAAAGAGGAAAGGGATGTGGAGCACATGTGTCAGTAGTCGGCTGCGCTAAACTCACTTCCAGTAGTAAATATTAAAAAAAAACACGCACACATATTTATATATATATATGTTCGTATTGAGACCGACAAGGGATAGTGAAGTCGTGGATGGGGAGGCGGCGCGCCACGCAGCTTTGTAGGTGGGGAATAAGGAATAAAACCTCCCTGGCAATTTCTTTTACCCCCTTCCCCCCCCCCCTCCTTTGTTGTCTCCCCCACCCACCCCCCGCCACCCCACCCCCTTTCTCTCTCTCTGTGGGGGGAGGGGAGGGAGGAGGGGAGGAGGAGGATGAGGTGTACGCGAACGGTCTGATTTTGTTGTGTCGTTCCTTCTATAACAGAAAAAAAAAACGACCGAGGCTAACAGTTGGGTTCCTTTTAATATTCGAAAAGAGGAAAGTGGGAGGGAGGGGAGGGGAGGGGAGGAGAGGCGAGCACAGAAAAAAAAGAAAAGGTTTGAGCACCTCTGTGTGTGTCTGTGTGTGTGTGTGTGTGTGTTCCTTTCATTCTTTTGTTTGACTACAGAGAAGAGAAGTAGTAACAAAAAAAAAGCAGAGAGGAGCTGATGGGGAGAATGTATATTCGTGTGGGTAAGCGTCTGTGCGCCTGCGCCTATATGTATTTAGCTCAACATCAAAAAGACACGAGTTCACAACCCCTTTCTCAAACACAGAGGCCTCGAATACACGGATGCACATCACCATGAGCCACCATTGGACTCCTCCCTCCTCCTCTCAATTGTAGTCCCGTATGGATCTCTAAAATACCTCCCTCTCCTTGCGCACACGCATGCGATAGCGGGCCAGCAGCTGCAGCACTCAAGAAGGTTCCCCCACCACCACCACCACACACACCCACACACACACACACACAGCCTCCTCTGTTTATTCTTTAGCGTGTGTTGCATTTGGCAGCTCGCACAACACTCTCAGTCATACCAACGATGTTTTCTTCCTACATCCTATACGACACGGTAGCCATCGAGGCTGTGTACTTCCCTCGTGACTCCGCCAACAAATCGAGCGGTGGTGGTGGCAGCGCCGCCACAACGACCGCTCTAGGCACCTCGCCGGCAGCCACGGCGACCACCGCAGCCAACAGCGGCGGCGACGATGACGAAGCTTACTCGCTAACCTTGCGTGACATTCTGCTTCACCGCCTGACAGAGCGGTACGTCGGCCGCGTCATCCCCTCTCGCGGTCTTTGTGTGGCCATCACAGAAGTGATGGAGTACTCTGCCAGCTGTGTGCGCGGCGCGGCGGCGTCGGCGTGGCTTACAGTGACCTTTGGCGTGTGCGTGTTCGCGCCGAATCCCGGAGCACGACTCAAAGCCCGCATTGCCTATCAGACGGCCGCTGGGGTGTACTTGACAATGGACCTTTTCGTGGCCATCCCGTTCCTGGTGCCGGCTGAGATGCTGGTGCCTGGCTCTCGCTTCAGTGCCGCACAGGGATTCTGGTACCTTCCGCTGGACACTGAGGATCAAGACGCTGGTGGACAAGGTGCTGAGCGCGATGGGGACTCGGCAATGGAAGCAGTAGGTCTGGGCAGTGACGCCTTGGCGTCAAACGCCCTCTCATCCCAGACGTCTGCTGCCACAGCGCCATACAACGCCTACATGGTCGGTGCCGAAGTTATTGTGAAGGTTGAGTCATGCACAGTGCAGTCAGAAGAAACCGTATCGGCAGCGGAGGAGGCCGACAGCAACGGTGGTGGCCCCATTCATGTTATGGAGCTGCGCGGCAGCTTTATTGGTGATGCTCTAGGGCCTATGTTATGGTTTGAAAAATAAAAGGGATGCGTAAGCGAGAACGTCAGAGATGGAGCTGTGTTTTTTTTTAGGGGGAGGGGAGGGGAGGGGAGGTGGTGGCACTGTGTGGGTAGAGTGCGCTCGTGTAGAAACTGACATTTTGATTCTCTCCTCCCTCCCTCCCTCTTCCCTGCCCGCCACAATCCGTCTCTCCTCTGTTCTACGCTTTTCCTCTGTGCTTTATGCAGTAGAAGGTCAAGGGGATAAAACCTGCTAAAGCCCCCGTCACGGTTGCGCGTGTCTTCCCTCTTATTGTTTGTCGTTCGCTTGTTCGGCGGTCTCCAGCCCTCTCCCAAGCTCGCCTTGGGCGTGCAGGAGGGCCGCCAGAGCCTCACTTCTTCACATACGCAAATGCACGAAGCACAACACTAAACCCCCCAAAAAAAAATTTTTAAACTGAGCATCTAGTCAACCTGCGACCCATGAGGCATCCTCAATGGCACCAGGAACAGTTGTTCGCCTCCTCCTCCTCCTCTTCACCGTTACGGCGGAACAACCTTCGTGCCTAGTTTGCGAGTGAAAAGGAGTCGTAAAAAAAAAACGAGACAATGAGACCGGGCACTTGGACGTGGCAACAAGATCTTATCCCTTTCGATACCTCCCCTGGTAGCTCCCGCTGGGCAGGCGATGTGCGGGCTCCTCCTCATTGTTCACTTAGCCGCAGGCGTGCACCTTCACTCCTCCTCCCCCTCCTCGTCGCGCTCGTTTTGAATGTTTCGCTCGCGTATACGCGCGCGCGCGCACAAAGCACCCCCATTGTGTGATCCCTCGCTGTATCTCTGTCGATGGTTTGCTGTTAGGTTCGGGTTGTATGCGTGTGTGTGTGTGTGTGTGTGTTACTTTTTTCCCCCATTGATCTTTTCTTCGTTCGCTTCCGTTGTACTTCTGCGCATCTGCCTTTTTTTTTAACGTGTGCTTGTTTTACGACTTCGCTTGTGTGGCTTGTGTGACACCTTCACACATTTGATCTGAAGGTGTGGTCTGCCTCGTTTATCTTGTTTGGGCACACTCGTCTCTTCTTGTTACCTCCCCCCCCCCTCACCCGCACTCCATCGGCAGAGTGGCACACACACACACACACATACATACACATCATCATCATAGCAAGTAGACGTGATCCAAACACTATTTCCTTATATATCCACTTTGTGTGTGTGTGTGTGTGTGGTGGTGGTTGGTGTATACTTCTGAGGGTGGCTGTGTGCTCGTGTCAAGAGCACCACACCACCACTACCTTTCAACAAGGAGCGCACTTTATTATATACGCGCATTCCCCTCCCCTCCCCTCCCCCCATCCCGTTGCCGTCACCCGAGATCAAACAAAGAGAGGGCGGAAAAAAAAAGCAAAAATGAACTCTCGCGCCCCAAACGTGATTATAAATCCGGAGAGGTTTGAGTTGGTGTTGCACACCAACGAGGACTGCACTTTTGAGCTCACAAATGTTGGGTATGAGGCTATCATCTACCGCGTCCGCACAACCGCGCCGCTGCGGTACTACCTCAAGCACTCGAAGGGGGTCATAAGAGGTAACTCGTCGGCGAAGATCACGATTCTCTTGAACAGAAAAACTTTTGCTGAGGGACTGCCGGTGGGTGCGCGATACGCGAAGGACACCTTCCGCGTCGAGTGCGCCCTGCTCGGCGAGCAAGATGTCGTCGAGGCCCATGGGGCCAACTTGGCAGATTTGATTCAGAAGAAGAAGGAAGCTGATGCCGCGTCGGTCGTGCAGAAGTACATCTCATGCCGTATGCTACTGGACAGTGGTAGTAGCAAGGACAAAGCTGCTCAGCTAGCGGCTGGCGCCGATGGCACTGTTGGAGCCGGCAGTGCGGCTGATCGTTGCGGTAGTTCCTCCAGAGGCAGCAACAGCATGTCTGGCCACAAAACCATGACGGTGGAGCAGATGGAGCAGAATACGCTCAACGAGAAGCGTCGCCGCAGCACCCGCAGCAAAAACAGCGGTGATCAACTGGATGTGCGTGACAAGCGCACGGGGCTTCTTCGCATCATCATCACAGCGGCTCTGGTTGTGATATTCGCCCTGTGGATGACGTCTTAGAGCAGTGGCGGCACACAAATGGACGAGGGTGTAGAGGTGAAGAGTGCCGGTGATTTCCTTGGCCAATGAGAATAACGGCAGCAGCGTTGGCTAGAGGACAGTGGAGGAAAAATGCAGCCTCCCTTCCTCCTTCCTCTATTAGTGTGGCTTTGCATTTTATTGTGTGTGTGTGCGTGTACGTGTCTGTTTTTTTTTTCTTCTCTCTCCCCCTTCTTCATGGATGCTACACCCCCATCACGATAGCCACAACGTCATATTATCCATCACCCAAACGCATCGGCAAGTAGTTCAGGATCCAGATCATGGAGCAGCGTGAGGGCAAATGTTTTTTAAAAAGGAACAAGAGGGAGGGTTCTTCCGATGGGCGACCACCTCTCCCCGCCACCTCCCTCACCCCTCTCTGCCTTGGACGCTGTTGTATTTCGAGAGACGCATGCATGCAATAGATAACATATACATGTATATGTAAGCACTCAAACAAGCATACACACCAAACTCTCACACACGTGCGCACGTGTGAGTGGACATCCCCGCCTTCAGAAGTTCAGGCGAGGCCAAAAAAAAACTCAGAGTCGCGGATGGACTCATGAGGGGGGGGTTGCTTTGGCCGGGTGCCTCCCTTATGCACCTGATTACAAAGGGAGTAGCGCATCAGCGTTGGTGTGTGCGGCGGGGGGAGGAGAGGCTCAGCGGGCCACCACCAATGACGTAAGGGGGGACACCCCGATATGCGTCGCAATGATCTACGATGATGATCACGTTTGTGCGATGGGCAAAATAAAACAGACGTGAGACACACAAACGCTTTTCAACTAGCGCAGTCGTGTAAAGCGGCCTTCAAGAGACATCGGCGGGGCGTGCGGAGAGAGGGGGATGGGCGGGGGATGGACGTTGGATGTGGAGCAGCCGTCGTGCTCAGCCAATTGACTGGCCGTATCTGTAATGCGCGTGCACTTGCCCGCATTGCACCTCGCGATGGGCCCCCGTAGATACACCGTTCCGAGGGTGGCGTGTAGAACTCGACTGACATGATGTACAAGTCAATCATGACGCATCGAGGGGAAGCTCTCCGTATGTGATGTTTTGTCGGCATCGTCGAGTGCGTGTCACCACGCCCTTGAAGCGTAAGCTGTCCGCCCGCCCACCCCTCCTGCCCCCTTTCGACACACGTACGTACATACACACACACAGCGAGTGTGTTTCTATCGTCTCACCCACCCCCCCCCTCCATTTCCCTTCTCGGTCGATGTCTTGGCTTCTACTGTGGTATAGACATTACGTCGCTGCTGCTCAGGGTGTCATGTGGCGTGACCTGTTCTGTTGTCAGACGTGTGGAGGGAAGAAAATGGGAGAAAAAAAGGGAAGGGGGGACACTCTTGTGTGTGTGTGTGTTTGTGTGTGTGTTCATAAGCTGATATCTTTTTCCCAGTTACCTTACTCGAAAAACACCATCAAAAGAGAACCCCGCCACTCCACTCCCCTCCCCTCCCCTCCTTCCTAAAAAAATGAAAAAAGGGGGAAAAGAGAGAGAATAACGAATTTACTGATAACCAAGAAAAAGAGATGTCGATATGCATCTGTGGGCATCAGCGTATCTCCATATTCGGGCACAGAAGGAGATGGTGGAGGGGAGACAACGAGTAGATGGCGCACAAGTTTGTTTGAATTTTTCTTTGCACCGGCCCCTCTCCACCCCTCACCTCTTACAATTCTGCAAACCCACATTTTGAAGAACCATGTATTGATGGTGTACAGCAAGTGTGTGCCTCTCAACCGCTCGGGGACTCTCCCTCCAAACGCGGCAGTAACTCCCCTCACCCCTCCTTTTTTGACATCTTTTGCCTTCTATATACCACGTTCTCTCCACTAGGCCCCTATCCGCATCCCCCTCCCCCCCCTCACACACACACACACACACACACACACACACACACGCACGCACCCAAAGGGAGGCGACATCACAGAATTCACGTACGGCCTCATTACCAAGAAACACCCTTACACGATATCACCGACTTTTAACGATTTCTTACAGTCACCCTCCACACACACACAAAAAAAAAAAGAATTTCTTTTGAACGCTCAAGACAAGGGTTTTCACGGCGAGGCTGTGCCCGTAACCCCCCACCCCTTCGTCTCTGCTTTGTTTTGTTTGGAGGCGGTGTGGGGCTCCATTTATGTGAGTGCCCCCCCCCCCTTTTAAAGGACTTCCCATTTTTGTTAGTTTTATTACTATTACTTGCTTTTTTTTCCTCGGGTGTTTTTTTTTTGGTGCGTACGTGTGGCGCAGACCTCTCTGCTTCCCCTCCCCCCCCCCCCAAGCAAAAAAAAAAGACAAACCCCAACCCCCGCTCATTTGTTTATCTCGACCAAGCCCCCTCTTAGCGCTATAGCTCACGCGATCCATTACATATGCACGCACCGACAGTTTTACCTCGTTGATCCAGACACAACACATTTTCCCTATCGGTGCGTTGTGCGCTCGACGCATGTTGTGGTGAAGGGGGAGGAGAGGGAGAGGGGAGTGAAGGTGGTGCTTGGCATCTTGTTCCCTCCCCCATTGCGGTGTGCTTTTCAGTGTCGGTCAGAGTTGACACACACACACACACACACACACAGGCGTGCGCACCTCCTGTGAGGCTCATAGTTTTTCTTTTAGGGGGTCTGGGCGGGGGGGAGAGGCAGAATGAAAAAAAAAGAGCACAAAAAGAAAAAGGCGCGCCCCTCGCAGACAGGTAATGGGGCGCTGTCTTCGACTCCCCGGCGCAAAGAAGTTCATCGTCGGAACCTCTTACCCCCTCAGCATGTCGAGCTGAACGTCCAGCCATCTGAGGATACAGTTGTCGCCATGAAGGCGCAAGGTGTCACACCGACTATACAGTCGACTCCCCCCATGCGTATCCATACTAGTATCGACGCACTGCGCCTCCCGCCGCCGTCGGAGGTGGAGGTGTCACCGTCGAATCCGAAGGTGTCCGCACTTCGACTCCCCATGCCATCAGGTGCGGGTGAACCGCGTAATGGCCGCAGGAATCCCGTAGGGCTCTCTGCGCATGAGCCGCCGCAGAGCTATTGGCAACGCCTGACCTCCTTCATCTTCGCACGGGAAGAGTTTGAGGACTTTGTCAACTTGCGTACGAGTCTGACGGACTCTCAGCGGCGCACAGCCCGGAAGATCGAGCGTCTGCCGCTTCCCGGCTGGGTGAAGGACAACCTCCTCGATATGCTGTACTTCATGACACGCAAGCGGGTGCATTTTGTCGTGCTGGTTCTCGCGGTGCTCCTGTTCGTGATTGCACCAGGTGGCATGGTGGTGGACGTCGCCGGCTCCTTCACAGTCGACGAGGATTCGAGACCGGGGCTTACCTTCTTCAACAAGTACAACAAAGGCAGCACGCATCTGCCACGGCGGCACCCCGTTGCCATCATACCGGGCTTCATCACCAGCGCGCTCGAGGTTTGGGACACCTCGCTTCCCTGTGCGCGACAGAAATCATTCTTCTCGGGCTTCCGGCAGCGCATGTTCGGTCCACAGATGATTTATCTCATCCTGTCCGATCCGCAGTGCTGGCTGGACATGTTCAGCATGCACAAAAAGACGGGGATGGACCGCAACGATACAAAGGTGCGCGCCGACTCGGGCTTCGCCTCGGTGGATTTCTTTGTACCGGGCTACTGGGTCTGGGCGAAGGTGCTCATCAACCTCGCCGACATTGGCTACGACCCGCAGAGTATGGCCGTGATAACGTACGACTGGCGACTGTCGCCCGATAAAGCCCATGAACGCGACGGCTTCTACTACCAGATGCGTAACTCTCTGCGCTTCCTTTGTCAAAAGAATCGAAATCGGGCGGTCGTGATATCTCACAGCTACGGTACCACCGTTGCTCTGGCCTTCTTCCGGTGGGCAGAGCAGCGTGAGGAAGGGTTTATGGATCGCCATATCGCCTACTATGTGAACGTGGGCGGCGTTACAATGGGCGCCGGCAAGGCCGCTTCGGCCATGCTTTTCGGTGACGCAAGGGACACCATCAACATCCCCTGGGCGGCCAGGAAGATATTAGACAACTTTATTAGCCAGGAGGCACGATATGGCTTGTCACGCTCGTGGAGCTCTGGGGTTGCGATGCTGCCGAGAGGCTGCGAAGAATTGTGGTCGGACCTCTCGGTGCTTCCGAACGGCACCTCGCTCGGCACTCGCGGCACCGCTGAGCTGATCCGTGGCGAATGTCAGCGCTCTGGGCACGAAGACTGCGTTCGTGGGATCGACTCCTTCTTGAAGACTATCGATGACTTACCCTCGCTGCCAAAGGCACCAAACACAACGGTGGTGTGCCTCTACGGCGTTGGTCTTCCATCCGAGAAGGGCTACTACCTCATGCCGAACCCAGACGAAGCGAACACCGAAACCCCGTACGTGATCAACAGCTCCGTGTTCAACAACAGTACTTCACATGGTGTGCGCATGTCAGACGGTGATGATACAGTGCCGCTGATGTCTCTGGCGTACATGTGTCGCGCCGTGAACGGGTGGAGCCGCAATGTGGGCCGCGTCGTCACGCGGGAATACAACCACAGCATCGACGGTGCCTCGTCGCTGAACCTGCGCGGTGGCAAACTGAGTGCCAAGCATGTAGACATCCTTGGCAACTATGACATGCTAGAGACTATCCTCAAGATCGTCAGTGGCATCGACGAAGAGGGTGTCGAAAACCCTGCAGCAGACGAGTTCACTCACACGGATGCAGACACAGGGGAGACCTTGACTCTGCAGCGTCGTGTGCACGACCGCATCTACTCCGACGTGGACTTTATTATCCGCAACAAGCTCTGCAGCTGCCTGCGCAAGAAAAACAAGCCCATTCGGGCTAGAGAGAACTACGAGGGTGACGACGACTTCGTGTGGAGCGGCATCAACTCGCCGCGGTAGTTATCAGGACGGCAAGCGCCGTTCGAAATATGGGCTGAGAATCGGTGGACGATATTAAGGAAACAGGCATAAGCGAGGAGCATCATGAGCGAAATGCTGAGCATCACCCCTCCTTTGTGGGGGGGGGGGGGGGCAGGGGAACCACAGAGTGGTCCTGAAGATGAGCATGTATATATATATATATATATATATGCGAAGATCTACATGCACATAAAAGGCCAGGAAGGAAAGAGCGTGCGTATATGATACCACCACCACCACCACGCGTACGTGTAGAGCATACCAACAGCGCCTCTCTCCATTCGTCATCCTCTGCCCCCCAATGACGTGGGAATGTCACGGATATGCGTCGCAGCCATCGGCGACGACGAACACGCCTGTGCCATACGGGCATGCAAGAGGGGCTCGTAGACGCGCCGTTCCGAGGGTGGCGTGTAGAACTCGACTGACATGATGTACAAGGCAATCATGACGCATCGAGGGGAAATCTTCAGAACACGCACGCACGCTTTCTACATACACCCTTTTTTTTTGTACGGCAAAACTTCGCTCTCCCTCGCGTCCATAGGCCCGCAATCAACCGCCGCCGTCCTCCCGTCCTCCCCCCTCCCCTCCCCTCCCTCTGGCAATTCTCCGGTCGTTACGTAGACGTATAGGAAGTAAGCATCTCTATACATCAACATGTGTGCGTATAGGCCCATATGCGCAGCGGCGTTCTTTTTTACACACACACAGAGAGATGCGTACACCACCCACCCTCCCCCGATCAGCTCACGACTATGTCATCCTCCGGAGAAGGAATGAGCTTTAATCCCCCCCCCCCATAGCGTCGCGCCTTGTGTAGAAGCTGCCAAGCATCACAAGTGGTTGCTTTAAAGCGGGAATATGGCAGTCAGCCCTCATCTCTTTCTCCACATTGTCCACGACCAGCTCGGGGTGGGGGGGATATTTATATATATATATATATATATATGAGTTGTTGCCCCCAATAACCACCACCTCTCTCCCCCTCCCCTCAATATTCGCCGGCTCCTCGTTCGTACATGTTTTGTCTACCCCCGTATCAAATTGCATCATCTATTCCACAGGGGTCAGATGACATACTCACACGTTAAAAAAAAAAAATAGACAACACAACAGACGAACGCATGCACGCATATACCCTCCGGCAGCGGCAGGGGGGGGGGAGGGGGGGCTGTTGGGAAAAATGGCAGCGTGCGCCGCAAGCTCTGCAGGCGACTGCCCTCTCCTCTCCCCAGATTGCCCCGGCAAGACGGTGGCACGAGGGCGTCCCCCCCGCACATACACACTTAGCGCACCTCTGCTGCGAATGCGCCCTTCCACTTCATCGCACATCATCCTCGTCTGCCTGCTTTCTCTTTTTCTCGTCTTGGGGCAGTCCCTTGTTGCCTGACACGCACACCCGTCTTCCTCTTCCGTTGGCGCGATTGTTGGAAGATACACCAGCTCGTGCGGTTTGTGGGTCGTTTTGTGTGCGACAGCGCCCCACATGGCCACGACTCACCACCACCACTCCCGACCCCTGCCAGAGACTAGAATGCAACCCCACACACACACGCACACACATATATATATATAATCGCATCCGGAGAACACTTCATCATTGTTGATTCTGCGCAGGCAGATGACGTGTGTAAACACGGTTGAGGTGCTTAAGGCTGGTGATGTGACAGAGGCGCTGCCAAGCCACAGTAGCACCCACCACCCCGATCACAGCCACCATGATGCAGCAAAGTTGCCGCACCACCCACACCCTCTAGAGAATTCAGCGGGGGCGTTCACCGGGCCCGCCGCCTCTTCACCTTCACGTGAAGACCCGCCTCCTGTAGCCCCGACAGCGCGCACACCACCGCTGGCCAGCGCGGCTGGCGCAAGACCACACATGGCCACGGTGAATAGTGCTGCGAGAGAGGTGACAAGCGCCCCTCGCGCAGTTGAGACATGCAGCAGTGCATCGGCGCAGCCCCTCCCCACACGAGCCCGGAAAGCAAAAAGAACGGCGCCCTCTGTGAAACCGCAGCCGGCGCTGCTGCGAAATCCGTACGGCATGGAACGACCGCGCCTTGTCGATGCCCTGCAAGCCAACGATAGCAGCGGCCTTCACGCCCTCAAACGTGGGCCGAATTCTTCTTTGCACGCCGATGTAGAGATGATAATGTCACAGCAAGGCGCCGCTCAGTACGAAGCATGCACCAGGCGGCTGCGGGTGGTTCGACAGGAACGCCGAGCACTTGCCACAATGCTTGAGAGTTTGAAGCAGCAGCTTGAGCAATCCCAGACACTCCTCGATGGGTGGCGCAAGAAGCCCAAGGAACCACCCGCAACGACACAGTTGATGCTAGACGAGAGTAGGGAAGAGGCACTGGCGTCGCAGCACGGCAGCCCCCCACGGCCGGAAGAGGGAGAGAGGATGGTGCGCCAGCTGCGAGCGTTGGACCGGGCGAACGACGAGCTACGCCAGCGCCTCGAGGCGCTCGAGCGAGAGAAACAGCACTGCTTGACGGTGCACAACGCACGACTGCGGCGGGCCGCACCCGCAGAAGTGCCTTCCTCGGCTAGAGTTTATCAACACGCAGCCCAAGTGGCGTGCGACAAGTCCAGGTCGTCTACCCGTAGCGCTGCCTTGGCACAATATGCACAGACGCTCAGCACCCGCCTCAAATCTGCAATGGGGAAACAACAAGCACTGCGACGGGAACTCGCGCTGGCCATGGCAAAGGAGCGTGGGCGCACCACAGCCCGCGCTTATATGCAAGCTCACGGCTTTGTCCCTGCGCATGCATCCGTCCCCAGTGGCAGCAGCGCCACACAAGCCTCGGGCGAGGCGGGCGCCAGACACACCACCTCACACCCCTGCACGCACCGACAAAACTAATAGACGGCCACGGGTGAAAGTCTCTCCCCCACCCCCAGAGTGGCGAGCAACCACGCAGCCAACAAACGAAGAAAAAAAATGCACAAAGCCAGTCACAAGGTGCCTCGGCACTGTCACACACCCACGGAGAACCTGCCCAGCCCCCCCCTCCCACCCCACATGGTCTCCCCAACGGCGCGCCCGCATCCGACACCCCCCTCCTCCCCACCTTCCTCGTCTCCTGGCTATTCCCCCCGGCCCTCCTCGGGCGCGCAGACACCGCGCCACCGGCCCCTGTCCCCCCGACCAAGAATACTCGGCAAAAAGGAAGCAACGGCGCACCTTCGAAAAAGTGAGGGGAAACCGGGAATCGGACCCGGGTATTCAGAGCCACAATCTGATGTTCTGCCACTGAACTATTTCCCCGTTGAAATTAGGTCAACGCACCCTTAGGTCTAACACTCAAAGGACAAAAGGCTGAAAAGCAACGCTGATGGGGGTCGAACCCACAACCTTCGGATCCGGAATCCGACGCGCTTCCATTGCGCCACAACGTCGCTGAAGCGAGGAGTGGCAACTGATCCGGACTTTTGGCATACACGCACCATCCCGCAAAACGGGGAGCGCATGCGATGGTCGTCTAGTGGTTAGGACATTCGCCTCACACGCGAGAGATCGCGGGTTCAATCCCCGCCCGTCGTACACTTTTTCTGCCGACCCCATCGCGCACCCACCGGTACGCGTTCCGCCCGCAGCTGTATTTTGAGTACGACCATACTTGAGTGAAAACATCATATCCCGTCCGATTTGTGAAGTTAAGCACTTACAGGCTTAGTTAGTACTGAGGTCAGTGATGACTCGGGAACCCTGAGTGCCGTACTCCTTTTCCCAAAAAATATATAGAGCTTTTTGTATTGTCCATCTTCGTTTTCTTCCCTGTACGCAAGATCCGATGTAGTATAACGGTTAGAACACCTGGCTTTCACCCAGGAGATCCGGGTTCGATTCCCGGTATCGGAGCACCTTTTTTGGTGGGTGTGGCCCTGTTTTCATTGTCCCGTGTTTTGCCTGCAACCCCTGCGGTCGTCTTTTCAGGCGGTGCATCTTGTGGTACCTTCTGCCTGCCGACAGTCTTGTTTCGTTGCCGCAGCGCATACCGATGGTATATTTGAGGCGTGGACTCATTTCACTAGTCACACAAGGTGCCCCCTCCAAGCACAGGCAACTCCTCCTTCAGTCGACATGGTTTAGAGTGAGGTCCCCCGTTCTGGGGATCGCCGCTGTCGCGCCCCACCCCGCTAAACCATTGGGTAGTCTTCTCGTGGGTGCGCCAAGCTGCCCGACCCAAATATCCTATTCGTCAAGCTGCAGCCTACGTGTCTCCCTTCGCGGACGACGACCTTCGCGCTCAGCGTGTCATCATTGCACGACGGGTGCTGCAAATGTCCTTGCGGCTTCTGCACGGACATCCCCGACGTCGACCCCCGCCGCCCCCCTCTAGGTTGCCGCCGTGGGCCGACCACCTTGGCCGGCGATACTGAGATTGCGCCTGCCTATGAATTGCTGATTATACTATCAGGAGAGAATTGCCGCCGCACACCCCACATCAGTCGGCGCGTCGCCGCCGAATCACACGTTGCCTCCGGCGCGTTAAGCGGATTCAGCAACACTGCGATCACGCCCGACAACCTACGCGAAAAGGTAGCCCGCACTGACCCCATCATGCCCGCCCCCGGGGCTGCTGTACGTGGCGCCGCTCATTGAGCACTCCCCTCAGTGACCTCTGCGCCTAACATGAACTCGGTACAGCGAGATGGATAAGGTGGATAGTGTTCCTGTGGCTGAGGTAGAGGTAGCCAACGTCCCTCGGCGGATTCGGCACACGTCGGACACCACAGTGGCTACCCCCCCCCCCCCGCTCAAGCCGCTGACGAAGAGTACCCTGTATGAGCGACAACAACCCTCTAGGCCCGGCACTGCTGTTTACGGTCTGCAGTTGACAGCGACACGGAGAGCAGCACTCCCCGCTGCATCTGCGCCGACACCGCTGAAAGCAAACAGAAGCTCTCTCAGCACCCGCGTAGTACCGAGAATCACTCCTGCAGTTGTGTCAGTGCCGCCAAAGTGCGTGTGGTGCACACCCTGGCAACGCCAAACTGTTCTACTGTTATTCCTTCACTTCTTAGAAAGCTAGCCCCCGCCCTAATATTATATATATACATTTTACCTTCGACATTGCAGGTATATATGTTACCCCCTGTTTGAATGCCGAATGAAACATCCAAACGACCTCGGCGGCTGCAACACTGAAAGACAACTTGACAAAAAGAAAGATGTTACACTTTTGCTTCATCTCGGGAGGCGGGGGGGGGGGGGGGGTCCAAACCAGATCAAAAAAAAGACCGAATAGGCATATGTGTGCATCTACCGCCTGCTTGGTGGTGCACAAAGGCAGCGAGGGTAGAAAAGACAACGTTCTTACCCATGCATTGTGCCCGTCCGTGTATGCACTGCACACATGAGAGAGACTAGCGAAGACGTGATTTTGTAGGTGGTGGTGGTTGTGAAAATATGTGGTCCACACGATGGAACCGCACCCAACAGTAATCTTTCGACTGTGCGAAATGGCAAGTACTTGAGGAGGGGGCGTGCATGGGCGCTTCGGTAGTGCGCCATCCGCCCTCTGGCGTACAGCAGTTTGCAGGGCAGGCAAGAAGGAGATAAAAACAGAATGTAAAAAACAGTAATACCGTGTCAGTGTGTGGGGCGGGGGAGAAGGAGAGTGCACACATCTGAAGGTTGTCCATATCAGTTTGATGTCGACGATATAAACCACCGTCTTCTTCGCCGCTGATTTTTGAAATATTTCTCTTGTTGATGCTTTGTTTTGCTCTTCTGAGCTCGAAGGAGGTTTGCCCGCGTGTAGACGAGTGTGTGTGTGTGTGTGTGTGTCGGCTCAACAGACATGTGCGCTTATGTGTGTGTGCCAAGCGTACCACATCCACACAAACACACAACACACACAGGCGCACGTCCTCACTAAGAATGACAAGGAAAAAAAATACAGAAAAAAGAGAAAATAGAAAAATGTCTGCTGTTCACATTGCATTATGCACAGACACACACACGCACACGCACACACGTCCCAGAAAGAGGGTGCGGATGTGGGGAGAGGTGGACAGGAATAGAATAAGGGGGGGGAGAAGAACGTGGACTGTTCACATCGTATAAGTCACAAGACAAACACACACGCGCGAGAGTGGGGCGAAAAAAAGTCAACCATCGTGATGTCCATTGAAGGAGGAAGGAGCAACATGTTAAAAGACATTGGCGCGCGCACACACACACAAGCAAATACATGTCGACGCTACACACGCGCACGCACATCTTTATATATATATATATATATACATATATGATATGCCTCTCTCTCCTCGTGAATACAATCGCTCTCAGACCACATAGAAGAGCAGTGATGGTGCCAGAGGATCAATAAAAAGAGAAACGTAGACAAATAAAAATGAGAAGGGGGAAAAGGGAAGAGAGGGAGGAACTAGAACACCAAACAAGAGTGAACGAACGTGCATAGAACGCCAACCGTAGTTTTTCGTGCTGTCGTGTTTTTCCTTCACCTCTTTGTTGTCTGTAGGTACCACACACACACACACACACACACACACACACACCAAGTCGCTGCTTCTTTTTCTTCTATTCGCACGCTTCCACCAGCTTCTCGGCTGATCTCTACCGGCACTTGCGTCCACAATGCATCTTTCCTACATGGACACGTATTTCCCCTCTTTTACAGGACGTAGACCATCATAGCAGCCACGAGTGCAGTCACAGCAGCAACTGCAGACTGCGGAGACACGGCACCGTTCACCACTGTCACGCACCGCCAATTGGCGTTCCGCCGGTAGCCAGGGTTGCATACGCCGCACTGAGTGGTGGACCCCAAAAGGCACTCCG
The DNA here is from genome assembly GCF_017918235.1 of Porcisia hertigi. Lineage (NCBI taxonomy): Eukaryota > Euglenozoa > Kinetoplastea > Trypanosomatida > Trypanosomatidae > Porcisia > Porcisia hertigi. The sequence continues at coordinate 540,000 of NC_090568.1, forward strand.
CACACTGTGGGATAGGGCACACAGCAGCCTGCGCCACAGCGTAGGTGGCGAGGACCACGAGGGTCACAAACGCCAGGAGAATCGTTTTCAGGCTCAGCGGCATTGCTCCGAGAAGAAGAAAGAAAACGGGGAATATTTAAAATGGAAAAAGAAGACAAAATGGCCGATGATGATGATGGTGATGCAGGCCTGTGCAGACGACGAGAGAGTGGTGGACTGAGACGCAGCTCAGCGAGGCTAAGAGGATGCGTCTTGCTCGCATTTCCAGTAAGTATTTGTGTACATGTGTAGTGTAGACGAACGAAAAGAAGAAGGGAAAGAAAGGCATTTTTTTTTCCAAAACGAGCTGGAGAAAAGTTGTAGCCCGGCTGTCCTCCTCGGTGCAGTAGACTACAGGTGACACCGCAATCAGCGTGAAAGAGGGAAGAAAGTACGGAGTTCTAAGCACAGGCGTAGGTTCACCCGCCCCCTGCCCCCGCCCACGCACGTACACAGAGGTATATGCCGAGAAACCATGCCAAGTGCACATCCCTCTATTACACGCAAGCTGTGCGTGCGTTGTACAAACCCCAATAAACTTTCGTTTACTCCCAATGTTGCTCTGTAATGCTTGCACATCTCCTAAGTGCGCAATGTGTGTGTGTGTGTGTGCGCGTATTGGGTATGGAGAAGTGGCTGAACGCGGAAGCAGTAGAGAAAAAACCATGTGTAGCAAACGATCAGGGGGGAGGGGGGGACTGGAAAAAAAAAGGGTCGGCGGGAGGGGGCGAACAAGCGCATATCCGCATGAGTGGTAAGAGCGCGCACACAGACAAACACAGATGAGCACTTCTATCAGACACACGCATATGCATGTAATTTATTCACTTCGATGCGTATAGATGTATATGCCTCTGGGAAAGGGGGGAAGGTCTTGTGGGGCGTATGTAACGATAATGAATGACTGCTTCATGAAGGTTGCGGATAGTACGAGGTGAAGCGAGACATGTCTAGAGAGACGCAATCGTTCGGGTTACCTCCCCCCCCCCCTCAAGTGACCATTCCCCCATAGAAACTAAGATCAGCTTCATCTCAGCTTGCTGACCATCACACGACCATCGCATCGTCGCAAATAGCAGTAGATATCCGCCAAAGTCATCATTAACTCATTCATCTGAGCAGGGTGTCCTGCCTCGAAGTCTACCCACTGCAGCTTCATGGGTGACTTTACAGCTGCTTCCGTTAGGCCGGCCGTCACATCGTCCATTGTTGGGAGACGGCTTGCACACCCCGACAGTGAGCGGGGAGATCCGGTCGAAAGACGCTTGCGTCACCATGCCCATCGTATAGATTGCACAGACGAGATCAATGTCACAAGTCGTAGCAACACCACGCCATCCAGGGCATAGACGCCGACAGCAATGGGCGACCCATTACCCTGACTTCCCGATGTTGTAGGGGATTGGTCCTTTCACCACCAGGGGAGAGAGGGGGTGATTCAACGTTGGCAAATATAAGGAGCAGCTAGGCCTTCCTCACACACACGCACACCCCGAAGCTAACCCACTCGTTCAGCTACACACACACACACACACACACACGCGCGCGCATATACCATCAGGAGGGTAAAAGAAACAAAAACACAAAGGGAGGAGAGAAAAAAGCGGAGTAAGGGGGCGGTGGAGCAGAGGACAAACGCAAAACCAAGCCTCGGAAGAGGGGGGATTGGAAAAATAGCGGAGGCGACCTTCAAGGGAGGGGGAAGGGAGTGGGGGGAGAGGGGGGGGGCTACCATGTTCGGAGTTCCAAAAGGTAGGAAGTCGAAACGAGAAAGAAGAGGAGAGAGAGAAAGAGGTGAGTAGTGGGAAGGGAATGGGGGAGGGGGGGTGTCGAACCACGGAGAAGGCGTGATCGGCCCTTTTTCATCTCTTTGTATCGCCTCTGCACTAAACATGGAATAATAGAGGAAGAAAACGCTTTGGTCATCCGTAGATGAGAGCGGGACTCAACGGGAGGGGGGGAGATGGAGGAGGACGCGAGTCATGGCAGAAAATGACAAAAAAAGCCCCCTTCTTTTATGTCACCCGCCCCCCTCCCTCCCCCCCCCCTCTACACACACACACACGACAAAAAAAGTTTGCTTTTTTTTTTTGGAGGGAGGCGCGGGGCCTCCCATGGCATTCTCTTTCCCCCTGTTTAAACTTCATTCTTTTATACACAATGGTTGGTTAAATGACTGCGACATCATCATCATCATCATCATCATCATCATCAGGGACAGTCGGCGCTAAAAGCAGCCGTGTTGCCGAACTGTCCATGCATACTACTTCCCACGCGCGTTCCATCCTTTCCTTGCATTCTCTCTCTCCCCCCCCCCCCCTTGGTCTTCAGCTAATTGAAACGTGTGTGGGTGGGTGTGTGTGTGTATCTGTGTTTCAAGTGTTTTTGTAAAAAAAGAGTGGTAGTAGTCTTCGTAGAGGTGGTGGGGGAGAAAGGGGGGAGAGAAGGAGCGGCGGCCGCTTGCAGTGAAACAGCTTTCTCAGGTTAGAGGGCGGAGGTAGATGGCTTATGTTTGCGTAATACATGCACACGCATTAACACACACGCAAACAAAGATTATAATAGGTCCTAAATTAGTGAGCCAAAAAAAAATCAAAACCGACATCACACACACAAAAAAAACGTCACGAGGGTAACAAGGGAGGGCAGGTGAGCAAGTGGAAAGGATGGGTTGGGGCATCTCAACGCACATCAAGAAAACCAGAACAACAACTGGATATATATATATATGTGTGTGTGTGTATGGGAGGGGGGGGCCTAAGATCAACAAAGGGAGGCACAAGAAAGGAAAAAGAAACACGCACCATCACGGCAGAGAAGCACAATAAAGCACGCCGAGCGACAAGTTGGGGGAGAAAAAGAGAGCGAAGAGGAGGAGAAAATAAAAAAGAACAGGGAATCGTCAGGTGACGAGAGACGTTGGCATTTCAAACAACTGCTAACAATCCCTACCCTCTCCCACAGACCCCACTCCCATCCGGTAGAGGATGAGACGACGACGACGACAACAGTGAGAAGCTCAACAGCCAACAACAAACAAGGCGAAAAAAACAGAAAGGCAGAGACACCGATACCCGAAAGAAGAACACCGAAAACGCTCAGGGCACATAAGGGATATCAACGAAGATATCCGTATAAATGCCCACAAAAGTGGAGGAATAGAGAAACACACACACACACACACACACGTGCGTGCCAAGGGGCCATCCAACGAAGAGACTGGGAGAGAGAGGAGCGGGCGGGGAGAGAAGCCTGCTAAAGACTCCACTAATAAAAACACGATTCACATGGGAACGCCACAAAATACACCTACACCTTCATATATAGACATGCACTCATACCAGTGCCTGGTGCGCCTGTCTCCACTCCGGCAAAACTAACGGGTATAGACGAAGCCCGGCAACTGAGAAGGCGCAAGGAAAAGAGGAGAGAACACCAATCTAGAGGGCACCACCACACCACGCAAAAGACACTCCAGACAAGCATCAAGACACATTTTCTCTTTTTCGTCCCAGTTGCGACTGCGCCCATTTTAGTTTGCCTCAAAATCTCTTTCATAATTGCTCCACCTACTCCCCCCCCCGCCCGCCCGCCCCACCCCTTTTGCCTCCCCTCCCTCCCTCCCTCACCCCCCCCCTCCCTCCTTCCAACAAACACACGAACCACTTTCTATCCAACAAGATTCGTCTCTCATATCCATTCGGGGAAGAGGGAAGGACTACACACAAAACAGAAAATACGCATAGCACGCGAGAGGCCCACGGTACCGCCACACAGACAAACGGGGGAATAACAAAAACAGAGAAACCGTTTCAAAGGTGTTTTACTTATTTTCATGTAAACATGGACTGCACGCACGTGCACACACATACGCATTGAGCCCCAGAAACGTCATAAGAATACAAGAAAGAATGATCACGTGATGTGAGTGAGAATGACGTTTGTATGCGGATCTGCATCGAATGTGTGTAGAGGGGAGGGGGGGTCTCTCTTATGAGGGTGAGGGGGTGGGAGTCCATACAATGGGAATACTAGCATGGGAACAAAGAAACAAAGGATGTCGTTTTAGATGATTCATCTCCCCCCTTTGTTTTCGGTTTGACCTCTGCATATTTTTTGTCGCTGGCTTGTTTTCTCTCCAAGGCATGGGCCCTGCTTATATCTTTTTATATATCTCCTTTTTTTATCTTGTTGCTTCTGCCCCCTCCCCCACCCTTTTCCCTCCTCCTCCTCCTTCTCCTCCTCCCCCCCCCGCCTCGTCCCCCCTCCTATTTCAGCTACGCGACGACCACAAGACCAGGGGAGGAAGATTGGGGAGGGCAGAAGAGATGGAGACCAAGTTGAACATGAAAGAGAACGAATGAAGATCGAGGAAGGCACAAAAGCGGCGATCAGGACAGAGAAAACTAGGTGAACGAAGGCAAAGAGAGATCAAGGAAAATCAGAGCTGTGGACTGCACATGAAGAAAAAAATAAAAGTAACAAGGCATGCGCGCGTGCACAGACAGAGGAAGCCTGACAAGAACTGAAAGGAGGGGCCAATAGTTGAGGATTGCCCACACCTGGGGAAGCGAAGTGGAGAACTTGTCACAAGGAGGTGTCAAAGTCGATAGAAGCATTTAAAAAAAAAACGTGTGTGTCCTCTTCGAAAGGCGACTCCCCCTCCCCACCCCACACACACACACACACACACATGCACAGCGACAACTAATTCATTGCAGGCTTTCTTACGGATTACCGTAGTGTATCCCTTCCTCCTTTAGCTAATTTAGCTGATGTGTACCCCCCTCACTCTGGTCACTCCACACCCCTTCACATCTCCTGTTGTGAGCTGCATCACATTTATTCTTCTCATTTGCTCTTCATGTACCCCCTCGCTGTAATTCCTTCCTTCAACAACTACGCCAACTCCTCAAGGAACTGGAAGGACTCAAGGAACGCGTCCATATCACGCTCGTACTTGCGCCACATCCCCGTGGGGCTCTCCCAGCGCACAAGGGTCGTCGTGCGATTGCGAACGAAAATATAAACCTTGCCTACAACCTCTACCTTCTCCTTCGGTGACACCTCCTGCATCTCCTTGGAGAGGAAGGTGAGGCAGTCCTGCCCCTTTAGCTGCACGACTTCGATCTTTGTGATAGTGCCGTTCGCGGCCTCCTCCTGGATGCGAGCTGTCCACTCCTCAATACTACCCATGCAGTCGGGGTCTGTCTCTGGCTTGCCAATGCGGATGGTGACAGTCGGTCCGGTCTCCTCGTGCGACACAGCCTTGGACGGATCGGAAGGAATGCCCTGCGGTGCGTACACGACAGTGCCATTGCCCAACTTCGTCGAGACCACACGACTGGCGCCGATCACGTCGAAGGTGTAGCCGTACTCGGTTGTGATGAACGCTGCACCGCGCTTCGGCCTCGGTGGCTCCGTCGATGGCGCAACGCTCTTCACGGCGCGCACCAGCGCTGCCTCGGAGAGGTACGAGATGGCCTTCTGCTGCGGATGCACGACGAGGCAGTAGTTGTTGTAGGTGAAGGTTTTCTTTTCCTGCGTGCCGTCGAAAGCGGAGCAAACTGTGACGCCATCCACTGTTGTTTCCTTGCGTTGCTTGTGCTCCGTCACCGGAACCTTGCCCACCTCGTACAAGGTGATCTCTTCCCTCTTCACAGTGGAGGCCAGCTGAAATTTTGCAAGGTAGTGTGTATCTTCCTCCTCGGCGAGTGGGTACGACCAGCTCCAGGTAGTATCGATATCCATCGACACCCTGCCGGTGTGCACACGGAAGAAACCAAGCGAACTGCAGTCCATCGGGGTGACCACGATGTCGCGCGCTAGCTGCATAAAGATTGGGCGGTAGTTATTCATGATATTCGGGTTGCACATGATCTGGAAGACGTAGGCAAGACCATTGCGCACCTCCAGAAGATTGACAACCGAGAGGTCGAAAAACGGGGGCATGCTCTGAGAGTATTCAAGAATATGGCGAAACGGGCCCTCCAGCATGCTGCTATCCTTGCGCACGGTCGGCTTCACAACACCACCCGTCATCATGAGCATCTGCTGCATCGACAAGTCCTTCGAACGGTCCTTGAACTCGGCGAGGTTCAAGTTCTCGCCACGGATATCCTCTACAGAGAGAATAATCACCGGCACAGCACCAGGCATTTCAGCGTTGGGAAACTTCTCAAACTCGGGGTTCCAGACTGTGACCATCGCCACATTGGGTATCGGCGACAGCTCCTCCCGTACCTCCCAGCCTTCCGGCACCTTCATCGAGATACCAAGGTGCGAGAAGTCCTTGTGGTCAGCACTAGCCACAGCTGTTACCTCCGTGCTCACAGGTGTGCCAACCAGCGTCCTCTTCGGCTCCGGAGCAGTCGGCTTCACCGGCTCTAGCTCATCCAGCGCCTCATCGAGAAGTGACACTGCCGGGTCTGCAGCGGATGGAAGTTTGATCTCCACACGCGCGGAAGCGTTCTCATTCGCCTCGGCGAGCTGACCTCGTGACGCTGCCTTCGGCTGCTCATTCAACGTTGTCGCTTCTGAAGTGGAGGCTTCAGAAGGCCACGGATCAGCCTTACGTACCGAAGAAGACTGCTTCATTGACTGTGAGGGCATGCTGGGCACTGCAGAGAATGCGTCGTCCTCGTCCTCGGAGCTTTTTTTGTGTGAACGCATAACGACAACGGCTCCGATGAGTGCAGCCGACGCCAGCGCAGCGCCAGTAGCAGCAAGAACCTTTTTTGAGGGCATTGAATGCTGTGTAAAAGATGCTAAGTCTTTATAATAGGGGAAATATCTCTGAAAGCGAGACAAAAGGTGCAGCAAAACTGTTTTGCGGTGCGATGGTGGACTCAGGAGAAGGAAATCAGAAAAGAGCAGTGGTGAACGCAATCGCATGTGGAGCCAGTGCAAAACAAAGGGTAAACAGTGATTTGAGGATAGAGAAAAAAGTGTAGATGAAACGGAGTAGGGTCACGCCTCGGCTAGACAGCCACGCCAAGAAACATGTATTTCTTTCTCTGAGAGGATTTACGTTACTCTAGGGATTCCACCAGCGCCTGGGGCACAATCTCCTCCATCTCTTGCCCGACCTGCGAGTGAGACCTGCTCTTTCTTTTGGCTGTAAGTGAGCATTAACTGTATTGTGTGCGACAAGGCGACTACGCTTCCTTTGTTGCTACAAATACGCTTTTTTTTGCGTGTGTTCCCGTCGGAATCCGCCGAGGGAAAATGACCGATGTCGTTGCTGTATTTACTCTTTCCCGCCTCTCTTATCCAGAGAGGGCAAACTGCAAAGGATGTTTCATCCTGGGGGAGGACATGGACCAAGTCATCTTGAAGTCGCGTGCGCACCTTTAGTCCAAAGTGGAAAAACCTGCTCTTTTCCAGAGATGAGAAGATCTGCTTATCTCCTTCCTCAGTTTTAATTAACACCAAGACAGACGCACGAGAACAATACTGAGGG